>NC_084703.1:38304973-38615719 GCF_033807575.1 Cydia pomonella | reverse complement strand
ACATATCAGGTGCGATGAGTGAAGATGATATGTAAAGGAATTTCATACAGCCTTACACACCTAGGCCTGTAAGGCAACCTTCTTTTGTTTTTAAACGTCAAATTATGGCAAGTATTGTTATTCAAACATAAAAAAAAACCTATACTTAAGCAAAATTCTGCCATTATGTTTTTTTTCTTGTTTTGTCTTTTATTATTTTCTTTTTTGTGTTTGTTAAATATTATTTCAGGGTCTCCCAAAAGGGTACGAAAATTTGACTATTATTGCGCTATGACACACGGTTTAGGAGATACAGTCCCATAAAGTTTTTTTTTCAGTCATGCAGAAATCTTTATAGGGCTGTATCTCCTAAACCGTGCGTCGTAACGCAAAAAGAATCAAATTATTGTTCCCTAAAATAATATTTAACAAACAAAAAAGAAATAAAAACAAACTCGATACGCTCGGCCGTCTATATCTACTTGGCCTGCAACCCTTCGTTTCCCTTCCCGTCCTCTATACTAATGTACTATTACAGTACATGTGGTGCTACCATCGGCTTCATAGGCAGGGTCACTACCCACTAGGCCAGACATCATGTATAGTACAATGGCGAACTTATCCCTAAGAGGGATCTCTTCCAGTTAACCTAAACCTAAAAGAGTAATTAAAATCTAAATCTAAAGTAATGATCTAATGATATATTGTTGCATACTATAAACTATATAGAAATAAATAACTTTATAAGTTTATATACATATCTGAATCAATATAAATATATATTATCACCTCAAAAATCTTCCTACCTAAGTAATACAGTTGATTATTAAAAAAAACACCGTATTTTGATCTGCAGGAGTGTGGCGAATGTATGCATGTGAACACCAAGTACGCGGCATTGATGACAGTTCTCGTTCAAAGATACTTTCGGGAAAAGCGCTTAGCGATCCAGGGTGAAGACCGAGCAAGCGGACGAGATCTGAATATGCTGCGCCGCGAATTGTCGTCTATAAAATCATTACTCGAAAACTTGCAACTCCCGGGTACCACCGATAACAATTAATATTAAATAGGCTAACCAATTACTGTATTTATTATTCCCCTAATGAACCGTGCCTTATTTTCGCCAATCATCGTTATAAAACAAATTCATAGCTGTTGTTGTTATTGTAACTCCGATAGTCCCAAGTGCCTAGCAACCGACTGATACCCTACAATTCATATATTTGTTTAATTATGTAGGTATAACATACCTATAAGTAGTACACGCATTCCCAAAATACAGTTACTTGATTGTTAGTGACACCATGAACTGTGACCCTAAAGAGGACAAGATGATGTATGTATCGATTTTTTTTATACTACGTCGGTGGCAATCAAGCATACGACCCGCCTGATGGTAAGCAGTCTCCGTAGCCTATGTACGTCTGCACCTCCAGAGGAGTTACATGCGCGTTGCCGACCCTTAACCCCCCCCCCCCCCTCTTCTGCTCTGCTCTGGCAACCTTGTGAGTACACCGGCAGGAACACAACACTATGAGTCGGGACTAGTGTTATTTGGCTGCTGTTTTCTGTAAGGTGGACTAGGTGGAGGTACTTTCCCAGGTGGGCTCTGCTCTAGATCTGGAATAACATCCACTGGCTGTGCCCTGCCACACAAAGCGACATGAAGATGACATTCACAATGCCCATCCCTCTCTTAATTAATTTGCAATTGATTTGCGTTCTTGAAATATACAGGTAAGTTACAGCACATTATTTATTAATCTATGACTCGATATTACATTTTGTCAAGAACTCATTTTTAATAGCAAAATTCTGTCTGATTAAAAGCTATTGTATCTGCAGTATCTGCATACGTGTGATTGAGTCTTCTCTGGAGCCCAATAGATCTTTAGAGGGTCCCCAGAGGATCGGACCTTATTTTTTGCTATGACTCGCCAATAAGGGTAAAGTAAAACGAGAGTTAAGTTATAAAACCGTTATAATTAGGAATTTGCTTAATTATTGGAAACCAAAGAATATTTAAGAATATTTGCAGATTTATTATATAAGTGTAAAAAGTTGACATAAAGTAATAAATTTGTAGAATACGACATTCGGATATTTTGTATAACATTCACGTTATGATTACATATTACGTTGATCTCAATTAAATAAAACTATAATAATCAACAAGTACATGAAAATTGCATGTTTATACTTTCCATCTACATATAATATTTAATAGTGATAACTATAATGTCTTGATCTCACGGACCGTGGCGAGAGAGTGCCCGAGTGCTGGATTCGCGTGTAGTTTGTATGCCTTTACTCGGCCGAGGGCACTCTCTCGCCAATGTACTCAGTACGTGTGATCAAGGCATAAAAGTGAAGTCGCTCTTATCATAAAATGGTCTTTTACTAACAAATACAAATGTCAACCGACGAAATCCTGAAACAGCCACATGATTATCCACAGCATGTTAGATTTAGCAGACGTTTACTAATAAGTAAAAACTACTTAACCTTTTGAACGCCAAGAACACCTAAAGGCGTCATTACTAGTCGTGCCCATAGCACCAAGGACAATTATAGATGTTATGGCGGACCCTGTCAAAGTAACCTTCACACTTTCGAGTAAGGTTTACATCGGCTCCCTTCCCGCCAGGAGCTTGGCGTTTGAGTGATGTTTGTGTTTATGATATAAAGCGTTCAAAGGGTTAAATCAGTGCAGAAGGCCAAGAGTGAGGCGCACCTTTAGAAACATGATGTTACCCTTACGTTGCTTAAGGGGCCCACTGATTAACAGTCCGCCGGACGGTATCGGTCTATCAGTCAGAACAAAAAGGTCTAATGCTATTGTCTATTGTTCCGAACAACTGACAGGCCGATACTGTTTGTCAGTGGGCCCCTTTACGTGAATAATACTTTTCTTTTCAGATGTTAAGTTATTTCTACAACTTTAATACGCTCAAAAATATCTTAACCTCTTATTTTATTTCAATAACATACAGTCGGTGATAAGATATTTATAAGATCTTTAACGTCAATATTTTTACATCTGACTAACCATCGTATAGGTTATGGCTTTAAATAACAGCCTTTTCACAAAATAGAGCCCCCATCGCTGTCACGGTTTATACATCTAGGTAATATTTTCCTAATTATAACTATAGAAAGACCGCGTTCAGTTTCAGACTAAGGCCTGTAAGTGAGGTACGTTCGCATTTATTATATGTATATGTCACCGTTAGTCAGATCGTTATTTAAATGTGGAGTAACGTTAAATTTGTTTAAAACTTAGGTACTTCTCTTCCACAGAGACAGAGAGTTATGTCAGCATTAGTCTTACAAGGACAAATTTATGAATTACAATGTCAGGAAACACGTTGGACAACGTCGACCCTACATAGAGGGATGATACACAATAGTACATTACGATACAAGTGCGAAAAATAGGAAATTCGAAAAGAGTGGCGATAAATTAAAACACGACCGAAGGGAGTGTTTTAAGTCGACACGAGTTGCGAATTACCTATTCGCACATGTATCGTACAACGTTTTACAGTACATATGGCCCTTTAAATGTTCGACACAGTAACGTAATATGCTAATTTTCGCACTAGTGCGGTAAAGTAGCACCATATGTACTGTAAATTATATTACCTACCATATCTAAACGTATTATGCCTATTAATAAGAGACTGCCGTCTTGCCCTGTCCATATGTAGAATTATGGGCGAATACACCCTTACTTGCCAAGCCAAACCAAAACATAACTTATTAATAAGAATACCAGAGGCCCTGTCAACCTGACAACCAATCTGGATGGTCGGACCTCCAAAATACGAATAACTGAAGAATATTTGTTTAGTCACAAGTATCGTGCGAATACACGTATGTTTTGTGCTTGACTAAAAACTACTGATTAAGTGATTAGCAACGTCCCTAAATAATCTGTAAAGCGGTACATTTAGTGTAAACCGTATATGTTATTATTGGTCTTTTAATTCTATGGTCTATCGCTAACGGCGCAGTGAAGCATACGCAATATAATGTTTATGTCTATTACCATTTATTTGCGCTGTTCAATTGTTCACCTCCATAGATTTCTATGGTAATCAATAAGAAGAGGGGGCAGTTATCGCCTGCTTATTGGCGAGTTCCTTTACGATGAGCGCGTTGACATACAAGTTAAACAAGCTGGGAGACACCAATAAACTTTATCGCACCACACTAATAGTAGACCCTTCTGATGAGTCGGCCACCCCATTGATCGAAGTAGTACTTGGGATGTCCAAGGAGAGAGAGAGGAAGGGGGTAAAGTCGCGAATTCCTACATATCATAGGGGTCCGTTAGTTCACCCCGCTACACATTTTACTCTGCCCCATACGGTCACGTTTCAGAACTCTCTTAAAAACCAGAGCGAATCTCTCAATGAACGCGTTGACATACAAATTGAAGAACTTGGGGCGGACGACCGCTCTGCCGTACGCCTTCATTCGAACCCGTCCGTTGCAGCATTCGTACTGAGAATCATTAATTTGTATTATGCTGTCTTAGCGCGCCCTCGAATAAAGCCAGTTACACCATGTCGTCCGCATAACTAATATTGTATAAATAAATATTTTCGACGTTCTTTGTCAGATGCAGCTGCAGAGTAGGATAATGGCGTCTATATATAGATTAAGCAACTGGGGGTCCTCAGTATGTCCTCTCGCACACCCAAACCTTCCAGCATACGTAAGATGTGTTCCTCATTCGAATAAAGGGGATATTTGACATTATTCTGCCCTTTAAACAACCCAGACTGCTTTCTAGTATGCGATTCAAGGATTTAGTTCCGTGGAGTCTCCCCAATCTAATATATCTCACTTTGCTTCGGTTACCTTGTTACCGTGATAGAACATAAAGATCGGAAAATGTCAGTGATGTTAACAATGTCACCTAGGAAGGTTCTTTCGTCATAGAAGACAATATGAAACGCATTGAAAAAATCCAAAAATATGCGTTTCTAAGACCACCATGCCCAAAAACTTAAGTTAACTAAATATTTACAGCGCGCGACCGAGAAGAATGTTCTAAGCGCTTTCATCTCACACTTGTACCAAATTTACTGAAGGGTAATCTCCCGACTACCTACTGCGACAGTACACCTCTATTTCGAATTCTCTGCAGTTACATTCTTATACTCAGTGTTAGTGCGCAAATAATGAAAGGCATGAACTCAAAACTAATATCGGAACATTTGTAACCTAATTGATGATGCAATATCAATATAAGCCTGTCTTTTTTTTTTAAATATAATAATATCTTTAACAAAAATGTGCAGATTATGTACATATATTTCTGAGGCTACCTATAAGCGAAACTTATGAATATTATAGTGTGCGAATGAATACATATTATGAGGTGCTTATTATATAAGGCAGTAAACAATTTTACAGTCTAATTCCAAGGCTTATGTAATATTCATATTAATTATCTTCGCTAAGAAAAAAAAATTGGCTAGTATTCTTATTGATTTACCATTTATAGTGTGAGGACATTACAGCTCAAAAATTGCCACGCTTAAAAGGTAGCGCCCCTTGGGGTCCAACAAGATGACAATCGTGCATCGACAAACTCCAAACGAAAAGTAAAAATGTACCGGGATGGCAGATGCTACGAAGTCACATCACCTATGTCATCAAGGCAATTGGACCTTACTGCATTTGTTAGTTACGCGGTATTGTAATATCCCCGACGACATGACTAATGTGACATAATGTGACCAATGACATGATGAGTGGCATGTTGTGACTGATGAGTCATCATGTCACTCATCATGTAATTGGTCACATTATGTCACATTAGTCATGTCGTCGGGGATATTACAATACCACGTAACTAATAAATGCAGTAAGGTCCAATTGCCTTGCATTGTTTGAATTTCGAACTCTTTCGACTTTGTTAGTTGCGCGGTATTGCACTATAAGGACCGTGCGCGTTGGAGGGACTGCCATCTTGTGGCCTGAATCGGAACCATAAACATGTATATTTACACGTCACGTGTTTTCTTGTGCATAGTAGGTTCTGCCATCTTGTGGGCTACATCGGAACAATAAACACCACATTTACGCCTCGCGCCAAAAATCTGACGGCTCCTGTGCTGCCTCCTATAGTTCATGCACGCTCCCTATCCCCGACGAATGTGACTCTTTCCATAAGTTTTGATTGGCGTTTTCCATAACGATTGACATCTTGGCTAAACCTTCTGGTCCAGTAGTAGTGATGTGTCAGTAAATATTAAAGAAAATGAACTGAAATCGCCTCACATCAACTGCTGACGAGGAACGTCTTAGAAAGTATGCTCCCCCTATAACGGTATATACTGACATGTATTTAGGAATCTTGCAGCTTAATATATATCACGCTTAGAATTCACATTTAGGAGCCTAGACAGGTCCGGGTCGGGTTCGCATCACATTGCCAGCCCAAGTGAGATACGAGTACTTGACGCTAATGAACGGCGTCAAAAGTTGCTCGACTTGTACATAAAGGATACTTGCAGGATCATATTCGTATAAGGCGTTTAGTCGGGTCACAGCAGCCTGAGGAAGAGCCACGCCAGGTCCGGGTTGGGTTCGCATCACATGCGCACGTGGAACTTGCCCGCCTTGGTGACGTACTTGACGCCCTTGAACGGCTTGTACTTGGCGCCGTACATGTCGAGCCGCGAGACGCGCAGCCCGGACACGGCCAGCTGGGGGATCGTGAAGTGCACGTTCACGCTGGGCGTCGCGCCTGTCGTGTCCGCGCCTGACGCTACTGATACCTGATATGATAAAATAAGGTGGTTAATAAGTAGTATCGCGGACTATTCACATTATAGTTGAAAATTGATATAAAAAAAATTATAAATTGGCGACAAAATTGAAAATATGCAGCAAATCGTTTGAAAAACATGACGCAATGGACATGTCTAAACGAATACGCAGCGTCAAAAATGGGTGGTACATTTACTTATAGATAAGTACACACCCACACATTTCTATGATGCCTTAAAATCCGTAGGTAAATAATGGCCAACATTAAGGTAAACTGTTTTGTTACAACAAATTTCTTATCTGTGAAAATATTGTTATTGCTTCATTACTATCAAAATCAGTTTGGTTACATTCAAATTTCGAATATACCTGAAAAAAAAAGCAATTCGTTTCGACCTCTACTCTAATATCAGTCGAGATTCCTTTTTGTTCACCATGAAATGTAAATTGCATACAATTTTCACAAATTTAGCATGTTAGTCTGTATCGAACGATACGGAAATAGGCCTCCGACTCTAGTTTGTCTCTGAATTAAAAAAACCACGAATGTGTGACATGCGTGAAAAAAAGTTTTCATTTACCGCCATTTGACGTACAGTTTATCTTTTAATTAGTTTTAAGTATGAAATGAATTTGTTTTGTTGTTTTAAAGTAACTATAGCAAACGTTTCGTTTAAAATGAGCGAAAAACATATTTCGGCGACGCCTTCACATATCCGCGAGTTCCGCCAAAAGAGCAACCATGCCCCAATGTTGCCTGTAATTTGGGTTACTGAATATATCATAGAAATTTTATAATATGTATGTAGATAAAATAGTGTAAGTAACTCTACATAATTAGGCATTGAAACACTCGTGTGGTAGTGTTGTTAAAAGACTAGTCTTGAAGACTTTGAAACCTTAAAGACTCGCAAAGCTTGAAGGTTCAAGCTTTGAAGACTTAAGCGTTGAAGGTTTGAGCTCAAAAACGGTTCAGAACCTTAACGACTCAAGCTTTTTACGAGCTCTTAAGAGTAAGTTTTTAATACTCGGGCCTCATAGAGAGCTCAAGCTTTAAAAACTCGGGCCTATTGAAAGCTCAAGCCCCCGGAACCTCGAAGGCCTGAGTCGAGCGTTAAGAGCTCAAACAATGAGCGTCCTAGGCAGAAAGTATTAGTGTGTTTTTTTAAAGAATATTATGAACCTAACTACGTTGCCAAGTTGTAGTCATGTCTGGGTGTAGTGATTAACAGATCGTCGAAATAAATATTTAACTTTACGTTTAGAGGTATTGTTTATCCACTCTAATTGATATTTTACAAACAAAAATGCGATAAACTCTAAATATATTTTTTAATTTTTCCCCTATTTCAGAAAAAAATGTATAATATTTTTTAATTCTAATGACCTCAGGTTTACACAGTTAAAATCGCTCGAGTTCCTCACGGGCACCCTGTATATCTATCAAATATGGCATAGATTGATCTAATTTGTTAGGTGCTTTTAAGACTTAAATGCTCCAAACCTTATAGACTTAAACCTTCAAAGCTTAGGAGGCTTTAAAGCTTGAGGCCTAAAGACTCGAGGTTTCTCTGATTGTAAGCAGCAACGCGAACTTATTAATTGAGGCTTATACGGTCGAGGCTTTAAGGTTCGAGGCTTCTTGACTCAGCAGTCGCGACTCGAGTCTTGTAGTTTACGCCTAGAAGCTTAAATTCACAACACTATCGTGTGGTGCTTTTAAGAAACTCACTTCGTTCACTTTCATTATGTAGCAGTCACATAAACTACTATTATAGGTAGCGTAAAGCGCGCATTTGTTTTATGCTATAAGCGCAGCATTGAACGCATGCGTTGACAGAGTGTATGAAAAATGACGACACGCTTACCGCTACGTTTACCGCGTAAAACAATATAGTGTCATAAGATTATCTAATGTGAAATGACATCTGTCACACATTCCGTTGATCGCATGCGTTCAACCACAATGTAAAAAGTAACAGTGAACCCAGCCATTTGATGTTTTTTGTAAATGGCGACACCCTCAAAAATCATTATTTCTATTATATTGTAATTACGGCCTTACACAATCGCACACAACGCACATGTAATATTGCCTGTAAACAATTGTTACTCACAGTTCCTCTAATATTTGGCAACTTGGGTAGCTCTATGCGCCCGATGTCCCATAACAGCACCTTGCTCACCGGATCGTACGAGTACTTGCCCTGGTTCGCGGTCAGCGAGCAGTTCAGAACACACTTCGGCATGCAGATTTCTAGTGCCACATCTGAAATTGACAAACAACGAAAATAAATAAATAAATATTATGGAAAAATAACACAGATTAATCTAATCCCCTAACCGGTAAACTCAGTAAGGCTTGAGCTATGGATATTAGACGACGATATACATATAATATATAGTTATATAAAAACACTTATATACATAGAAAACATCCATAACCACAGAATAAATAATAGTACTACCATACAGAAATTACACTTCCTACAAAACCGAAGTTTGACAGCGATTCAGGGAGGAATTATGCTGTCCCTTTCTAATGTATGGCACTATCCCTTTCGGCTATTTAGGGTTGACACAATTCAAGTGATTATTATAACTGTGGTCGTGCACACTGCACGTATAGGGACGTCAATTTGTGCCAACTCTACTAATTGCTTGGAGCAATGCTGAGCCGAACGGAGCCGAGAATGGCCTAAAAAGGAGGAGTGTCGCCCCACTGCCCTAACTCAGGAACAAATATTTGTGATAAACACAAATAAATGCCCTTACCAGGATTCGAGCCCGGGACCTCCTGCTTCATAAGCAGGGTGACTGCTTGCTAGGCTGTGTCGTCAAATAAAAGGGTTTTTGTCATACGAGGGTTGATTGAAAAATTCGCGGCCTGGCCAATTAAAAAAAATTTTTTTTTCTTTTTTATGCCGCCATTTTGAACTATCATTATTCAACTGTCTTCCCGCGAAATTTCAATTGGCGTCTATATTTATAAGCAATTTTACGGCATATTTAAAGTTACGTGTCGGTATTATCGTGAAAATTGAGAAATTAGAGCAGCGTGCTGTGATTAAATACCTGCATAAAAAAGGATTGACACCGAAGCAAATTTATGATGATACGCAAAGTACATTAGGGCAATCCTGTCCATCATATACGATGGTGAAAAAATGGGCAGCTGAATTCAAGCGTAGACGAGATAGTATCGCAGATGACCCTCGTCCCGGGAGGCCAACAACGGTGACTAACACGGACAATGTGGCAATTATATGCGAAATGATAATGAAATACCGGCGATTAAAGGTGCGGGAAATAGCTGACATCGTAGGCATCTCTTATGAAAGAACTATGGACGAGACGTGGGTCCGCCACTATACACCAGAGACCAAACAGCAATCGAAGCAGTGGGTTCGTCCTGGATCTCCGCCTCCCAAAAAAGCCAAAGCAATTTTGTCGGCCAATAAAGTCATGGCATCTGTTTTCTGGGATGCAAAGGGAATAATAATGGTTGACTATCTCCAGAGAGGTAAAACTATAAATTCCGACTATTATTGCGAGTTATTACGCAGATTACGCGAGGCTCTGAAGATAAAAAGACCTGGAATGTTGACAAAGAAAGTTATCTTCCACCAGGACAATGCACGTGTTCACACGTCAATAAAATCGATGGCGGAGATTGCCAAATGTGGGTTTGAATTATTGCCCCACCCACCCTATTCACCCGATTTAGCACCCGATGGTGCTTTCATCTGTTCCCCAATTTAAAAAAAACATATGGGTGGTATGAAATTTTCAAGCAACGCCGAGGTCCAAGCTGAGGTGGATGCCTATTTTGAAAGTCTCGAGGAAAGCTTCTTCAAAAGTGTAATGGGTCTGAAATCCAGATGGAACAAGTGCATTAAACTCGACGGGGACTATGTAGAAAAATAAAAATAAATTAAAAACCCTCTGTTTTGTTTTTAATATTCAGGCCGCGAATTTTTCAATCCACCCTCGTAACTCATAAGATTTCGGTATGACAATTTCCAGATCTGGACTGTTATGGTAAAATCGGATTTATAGGTTTTTCTTATCTTTTGCTTTGTTGTATTTGCGTGAGTACGATTCTACACCTCTTTTGATTTTCTATATAGAAATTGCATTGATTCTATAAATATTTCATATTGACAAGCGAGAAAAACCAAGAACATGTTAACATTGGCTACGTGCGCGACTGTGTCATCCGCCTGGTAGTAATGGTCCACATTAATTATTGACAGCTGTTAACAATTGGACAGTTTAAATATGATAGCATGCATATTTGATACATTATTTGTACATCGAACGTGAATTAAAATATTGGAAGAGACGTTTCAAGAGGGGGTTAACGCAAAATTGTATTATTTTTGTAGTATTTTTATCGACCGAGCGTTAGCGGAGACCTTCGCTAACGCGCGCACAATAGCAAAATTTTAATCAAAAGTATGTATACTTTCAGAGTTATTAGGGTAAAACGTTAAACGCCACGCAAACGCAAAATCTTCCGTCGCAAGTTTCTCGCGGCACGCCGATACTTTTGTTCCTTTCTAATTTCCTGACTTCACGCCCCCTCTTGAGCTACTGAAGCTTATTACGAGGTCTACAGCTGACAACGCCACTAGTATTTAATTGTTTCACGTTTAAATCAAGGGCAAATACCATTAAAAAAAACATGGAAAAGTATTTATATTCGCATGGGCCTTATTATGTTACAGTTGGCTCGATAGAATAAAATGAAAAGATAAAACATACTCTCTAAAGTTCTGCCCATCGTCTGTTTTGGTCCGACGGTCAGATCCAGCCGCCCCTGGTCCCCGTTCGAGCGCAGCATCAAGTTGTGTCGCACGTATATGGGTATGGCCACCACACTCTGGGACCCAATGTGGTACGACATCAGACGGAAGTTGCCGTCCGGGGGAATGAACGATAAAATTCGTTCAGACTGTAATAAGAAATATTAATTATTTGTAAGGTTCACTCGAGTTAAGAATCGTTCAATCAGCTCGAGAATACGAGTACTGCTTATCAAAAGAGGAATAGTTATTGTACAGCTGTAATGAAGATTTCATTGTGATTTATGTCGACGAAAATATTATCAGGGAGGAAAATTACTCTAGTTAGATCTGACCTTTGGGGTCATCCATTAATCACATCACACGTTTAGGGGGAGGGAGGGGTTCAAGAAAATGTGACATGTTGTGACAAGGGGGAGGGGGGAGTCACAACCTTTGTGACGTCACAAACTTTATCAGTAATTGTAAATTTATATATTTTTTTATTTGCTGTACAGATAAAAAAAGCGGCCAAGTGCGAGTCGGACTCGCCCATGAAGGGTTCCGTACCATTTATGACGATGATATTAAAAAAAAACTACTTACTAGATCTCGTTCAAACCAATTTTCGCTGGAAGTTTGCATGGTAATGTATATCATATATATTTTTTAGATTTTTCATTCTGTTATTTTAGAAGTTACAGGGGGGGAACACACATTTTACCACTTTGGAAGTGTCTCTCGCGCAAACTATTCAGTTTAGAAAAATAAAATATTAGAAACCTCACTATTATTTTTAAAGACCTATCCATAGATACCCCACACGTATAGGTTTGATGAAAAAAGTTTTTTGAGGTTCAGTTCTAAGTATGGGGAACCCCCAAAATTTATTGTTTTTTTTTTCTATTTTTGTGTAAAAATCTTAATGCGGTTCATAGAATACATCTACTTACCAAGTTTGAACAGTATAGCTCTTATAGTTTCGGAAAAAAGTGGCTGTGACATAATCTGACAGACAGACCGACATGACGAATCTATAAGGGTTCCGTTTTTTGTCATTTGGCTACGGAACCCTAATAACGAGTTTTTGGAACGATAATCATTTTAGGCGTTTAATTTTCTTTCCTAATCGGTTTTTTGTTATGATTACTAATATTTCTTTTGTCAACAATATTTTAATAAAGTATTAATGGTTAATAATTCGGTTCACCGATTTCGTTGAAATTTAATGCCCAAAATGTGACGTCGCACCAGGAGGGGAAGGGGTTTGCCAAATGTGACCAAGTGTGACAAGGAGGGGGAGGGGTAAAAAAACCTAGAAATTAGTGTGACGAAATTAATGAATGACCCCTTTTCGCCGCCACGTCAATGAAGGGATAGTGTCATCAACGCCGAGACGTACACAGCCCGTATAACAATCAAGTCTTGGCGTGTGGGGCACGAAATGTACTGACCTTATATCAAGTCAATGGCGGTGGAAAGGTTAATTAATAGAAGAAGTAGAAGACATCAGATAATTGAAATTTCGTACCTCCCATCGTTTAAATCTCACACAAGGATGAAACGAGACATCGTCGAACAGGCGCGGGTTAACGAAAGTCAGCGTCAAGTCCGGCATGCCACTTAATTTGATGCAGCAGTCAATCTGAAATCGCAACAAGTATTTTCTTATATAAAAATAAAACCTTACACTTCTTTTATTTAATTCAAATATAATTAAAAAAGAACACGTATGATATACATAGATCCACGGATTGCGAAGCAAATTAGCCATTTATCACTCAAAATATTTGTTTTAGCTCATTGTCGCTTACCCACTACTCTTTTAACAGTTTTACATGCTAGGAAGTAGATTTTTACTATAATCATATTTCATGGCTTGACTTCAAAATTTAATGGTGTCCCAGAAAAGCGCTGGTGGCCTATAGTTCGTTTTTATTAGCATTAGAAAAAAGGTAAACAATCTTGACGTGTCTTCTTATTAAAGATTATAAAAAAACTTTAAAAATCAGTTTACATTACTTATGAAAGCAAAAGAATGTAAAAGATCGCAAATGATTTATAATTGTTACATATTTGAACTGACTTATTTTAATAAAAGGGTTAAGATCGCTTACCTTCTTTCTTATGCTAAAAAAATGAACTATATAAAAGCGCTGGTGGCGTAGTGGTAAGAACGTGCGACTTGCAACCCGAAGGTCGCGGGTTCAAACCCCGGCTCGTTAGTTTTTCAAACTTATATACGAAATATCATTTCATATTTACCAGTCGCTTTTCGGTGAAGGAAAACATCGTAAGGAAACCGGACTAATCCCAATAAGACCTAGTTTACCCTCTGGGTTGGAAGGTCAATGGCAGTCGCGTTCGTAAAAACTAGTGTCTAACCCAATTCTTGGAATTAGTTGCCAAGCGGACCCCAAGCTCCCATGAGCCGTGGCAAAATACCGGGACAACGCGGGGAAGATGAATGAAAGCCAGAAACGTCTACAAAAGAAAAGCATTTAGTAAGCAACGCACCAGTAGCATACTCCAGCGGCCTTTTATATACTAGAACATTGTTCGGTTGACATAAATAGATAGTAAGTAGAAAGGTGTGTTGTCATTTATGTAGGGCCACATTGGCTGACACTTTCTATTTGATGTTAACTGTATGTGTAAAACATGCACTTACATAGCCCTGTATCTCTGCAGAGACAGTAGCGCCACTCTTGTCGATGATGGCGTCCACCTCCTCCACGACGTCGAAGTAAGCCTCGTTGTTGGCGTACTTCACGCCCGATCGCCGCCACGGCACGTTGGACAACTGACCGGATGGCAGGATCGAAGAGACGCTGCGTACAAAATTATCAAGTGTATATTGTATTGCATTGTAATACGGGCGATTTTCCGTAACTCGACGACTGGTGCCTATTTTGCGTAATATCAAGAGTCACTTGTCGCTGCAGCATTGGTAGACATAATACTGAATATGTACTTGTTAGAGAGAATAATATAATAACTTGTATATTGTCTTTTACTTACACTAGCATTATCACCACAAAAAAAGGGATAAATATATTTTATTAATTTTACTACTTGGGACAAAATTGGATTGTTTCTTTATAAAATTAAACGTGCCTTGCGCATTTTAGGTAATTCATTGTGAAGTCATGGTTTTTATTTCTTAATATTTTCATAGTAAGAAGATGCATAGACCTCTAGTTCTTGAATATATAAACCTTATTTTGATCTAAACATCCTATTTATTTTTGGGAATTACAAATATAATACTAGTGTAATAGTTTAAAACAACTTAGGCATACTTGGATTTTCCTGTAACAGTATTGGCTATAGTCCTTAAAATATTTGGTGGCTTGATCAGTTCTTTTAGAATGTTGCTTTCAGTTGCCAGAGGAAACCCGTTATCCAACATTTCATCAAGCAGCTGTAAGATAAAAAAATATTATAAAATAAGTATTAAAATACAAGTAACAATTAAAAAGGTACGTAGTACACTTGATTGTATTAAAATTCATAAAATAGTTTCTTCATCCTTACCTCATACACAACAACATAATTTTCTTTGATTATAGTCTCTGTGCAATCAGAAAAGTAGTCCTGGAAAAGAGCAACATAATGTAATCAAGCAGCTGTTTCATAAGTTATAGCTTATAGCCAAAGAGAAGACAGCTTTCAATACAAGAACTGATAATTTTTCAGAAAAAAATACCGACTTCAATGAGGGAGACCGGTGAAAGAACGATTATTGTTGATTATAGATTTCATACAATGAAATTAAAAAGACAGCGTCCTACGCCTAATTATGTAGAAAAGGAAGTAACATGTTTTTTTTTTGCCACTGCACCCACCTTGACACGTTTCTGATTTGCCCTATGGTTGACTGGTAAGATACCCACAATAGGGTATTCGACTATATTTAAGATACCTAAATTATTTCACACCATGCATGAAATAAAGCACCGGATAATAAAAAAAAAAACAAATAGGTTGGAAATATAAAAATTTACCTTGAAAACCTAACTGCTTTGCAAAGAGAACAAATTGCCAAACGTGAACTATGCATCATCGAAGAGTTCCGTTCTGTTCATCATCAGCAGTTTCACTTCATCAAATGTCACTTCTACAAATGTAAATACTTGATTCGTTAATGAAAATGGCGATGGCTGAGATACACGTCATACTCGTGAACGGGTGGGGACCGGTCTGTTTAAGCTTACACGGGCTACATGTTATGTTATAAGTATGTAACTTTACTTTTGAGTGGCATTAACGTGAAACACTTCATTCGGTTCTTGTCTGGTTTAATTTTTTGTGTTTTAATTATTTATACTAGAATTCAAGCCTTGGAGACCCTCTACATCTCTAAGGATAATTTAATATCTTTTTTTATATTTTATCTCTGACACTTAGAGACTTATACATCTCTAAAGAATTTTAGTATTTGTTGGTTTTATTTTTTATCATAGTTTCTTTTGTGTAATTTGACATTTAGAGACAGTAACATCTCTAATAAAGTATTTATTATTTCATCGATTCCATATTTGTAATTGTTTTTTGTAATTTTTATTGTTTGTAAAAATGGACATGTAAAAGTGCCCCTGTGGCCTATTTGCTGAATAAATGTTTGATATTTGAAAATACTAAGATCACTATATATATGCCTTTAACATTTGAGGAGTTCCCTCGAGTCCTCATGGACCCCATCGTCAGAACTCGAACTTGTCAAAAATTTGTCTTGAAAATCTAATTTGCTTAACAAACACAGCGAAGAGGACAAATCGCCAAACATGTACTATGCGTCGTTGAAGAGTACCAGTCTGATCATCATCAGCAGTTCCACTTCATCAAATGTCACTTTTTTAAATGTAAATGCTTGATTTGTTAAAGAAAATACAAAAATCACTATATGCATGCCTTTCATATTCGAAGAGTTCACTCGATTCCTCATGGACCCCATCGTCAGAACTCGAACTTGACAAAAGTTTGTTTTGAAAATCTAATTTACTTAACAAACACAGCGAAGAGGAGAAATCGCTAAACGTGTACTATGCGTCGTTGAAGAGTTCCATTCTGATCATCATCAGCAGTTCCACTTAATCAAATGTCACTTTTTTAAATGTTAATTCTTGATTTGTTAAAGAAAATACAAAAATCACTATATGCATGCCTTTCATATTTGAAGAGTTCACTCGATTCCTCATGGACCACATCGTCAGAACTCGAACTTGACAAAAGTTTGTCTTGAAAATCTAATTTACTTAAGAAACACAGCGAAGAGGAGAAATCGCTAAACGTGTACTATGTGTCGTTGAAGAGTTCCATTCTGATCATCATCAGCAGTTCCACTTCATCAAATGTCACTTTTTTAAATGTAAATGCTTGATTTGTTAAAGAAAATACAAAAATCACTATATGCATGCCTTTCATATTCGAAGAGTTCACTCGATTCCTCATGGACCCCATCGTCAGAACTCGAACTTGACAAAAGTTTGTTTTGAAAATCTAATTTACTTAACAAACACAGCGAAGAGGAGAAATCGCTAAACGTGTACTATGCGTCGTTGAAGAGTTCCATTCTGATCATCATCAGCAGTTCCACTTAATCAAATGTCACTTTTTTAAATGTTAATTCTTGATTTGTTAAAGAAAATACAAAAATCACTATATGCATGCCTTTCATATTTGAAGAGTTCACTCGATTCCTCATGGACCACATCGTCAGAACTCGAACTTGACAAAAGTTTGTCTTGAAAATCTAATTTACTTAAGAAACACAGCGAAGAGGAGAAATCGCTAAACGTGTACTATGCGTCGTTGAAGAGTTCCATTCTGATCATCATCAGCAGTTCCACTTCATCAAATGTCACTTTTTTAAATGTAAATGCTTGATTTGTTACAGAAAATACAAAAATCATTATATATATGCCTTTCACATTTGAAGAGTTCCTTCAATTCCTCATGGATCCCATCATCAGATCTGAGTTTTGACAAAAACGGGACCAATCTGTATATATATAAATTAAATAAATTCAAACAAAAAAATAATTTTCAAAATCGGTTCAGAAATGACGGAGTTATGGAGTAACAAACATTTAAAAAAAAAAAAAAAAAAAAATTACAACCGAATTGATAACCTAATCTTTTGAAATCTTGAATTCGGTTATAAATGAAAAATATTATCTGGTTTGCTAAATAAATGTGTGGTCTCAGTTAAATTATTGGATTGTGTCCTGTATCAAAACTTCTTATACATATTATTTGAGACTAGATTTTGGAGGGGCATTTTTTTATATACACAGCCTATCATTAGCTTATCTTTTTTTTACTTGTTGTTTTTTGTTTCATAAATTATAAAATAACAATGGCACCTATTTGAAAACAAACTGTTGTTACACATACTAAAGCCTGACAACAGTTTATTTAACCCTGAGATAGTGTCGCTGCAAACAGCTTACGTATGGCAATAATGTGCGTACGTCATGTATAGTCGGGGTAGTGGGCATTGGCTTCGTGTTGATACTCGTATAATGTCAAAACATTGCTTACAGAGAATTCGGTTCTTTCAATTTACCTATTCGTCAAAATCTGATTCTAAATATTCAATATTTATATATTCATACTCGTAGTTTTCTGACTCTGACGAAGTCTGATTTTCATCAGATGTTATGTCGCTTTCAGGACCACCAACCTCGATTATACGAGTAAAACGAGTCTCAGTCAGTCTCCAATTCGATTATAAGACCTTTATTACTATAATCGTCTTCAGTTTTTTTTAACATGGTCACAGCAATTGCTCCAATTTTCTTGAGTTACTTCTTATACGATAATGTCGATAATAATTTATTAAAAAATTAAATCATTAATGATATAGACTGAATTCTAAATAGTTTACATAACTAAATTCTAAACACTAAAATAAGTTTTATACCTGAAAACTATCTTCAACAAGCTTTAGATAAGCCTTATTATCGATTTACACATTTTTAGTTGCCACTTTAGCTTTTACAATGCCCCAAATCATCTATATATGAGATATGGCGGTAATCTTATCACTTTGTCTCCGTATAAACCTTAAATGAAATATTAAAGTTTAAACCAAACAACTAACCAGTTCAATACAACCGCACTATAAAATGTCAATACCGGTCATGTCAACAACCAACTTTAAAACATTGTTTATTGGAATGCTATATAATCCTTGTCTTTTTAGGGTTCCGTAGCCAAATGGCAAAAAAACGGAACCCTTATAGATTCGTCATGTCCGTCGTTTATTTATATTATTATTATATTATAGGACATTATTACACAAATTGACTAAGTCCCACAGTAAGCTCAATAAGGCTTGTGTTGAGGGTTCTTAGACAACTATCGTTGTAAATACATAGAAAACACCCGTGAACACCTCAGGAACAAATATCCATGCTTATCACACGAATAAATGCCCTTACCAGGATTTGAACCCGTGACCATCAGCTTCGTAGGCAGGGTCACTACCCACTAGGCCAAACCGGCCGTGTCCGTCGTTTATGTCACAGCCACTTTTTTCCGAAACTTTAAGAACTATACTGTTCAAACTTGGTAAGTAGATGTATTCTATGAACCGCATTAAGATTTTCACACAAAAATAGAAAAATATACGTAGAACTAAAACTCGATTTTTTTTTTATCAAACCCTTGAGCCCCCTCCAGACAGACTATGCGCGTGAATCGCGGCGCGAGTTCGCGGAGCGAACATACCGCGACGCACCTTGACGTAGACTCCACACTCGCACAACTTCACGGCGATTTCGCAGTTTGGTTCGCGGCAAGATGGCGCCGAAGCGTCAGCTGATCGGATATAGTTTGCGGCAAGGCACTGATTCAAACTGGTTGCACTGAACGAAATTGATTTTTGGTTGATCAAGTTCGCACCCAATATTACCAAGTAGCCGCCATAGAAGGTTATGACAGATTAACCGACTCGTGAGCGAATCGCGGCGCGAAGCGATTGCGAATGTGGAGTCTTGCAAGTTCGACCTTTGACGCGGGCCAAATACCGACAAAAAACGGGGAATAAGGCACGAAGGCGTGAACAATCTGCGAAATCGACGCGAGGGCCATCCACACTCGCGTTCGCGGCTTCGCGCACGAGTGTGAAGGGCCCTAATACGTCTGGAATATCTATGGATAGGTCTTCAAAAATGATATTGAGCTTTGTAATATCATTTTTTTTTAACTGAATAGTTTGCGCGAGAAACACTCCCAAAGTGGTAAAATGTGTGTGTGTGTGTGTGTGTCCCTGCAACTTCTGAAATAAGAGAATAATAAACCTAAAAAAAATATATGATGTACATTACCATGCAAACTTCCACCGAAAATTAGTTTGAACGAGATCTAGTACGTAGTTTTTTTTAATACGTCATAAAAAAAAATTCTATAACCCATACGTATGGGGTATCTATGGATAGGTCTTCAAAAATCATATTGAGATTTCTAATATCATTTTTTTCTAAACTGAATACTTTGCGCGAGAGACACTTCCAAAGTGGTAAAATGTAACTTCTAAAATAACAGAATGATAAAACTTAAAAAAATATATGATATACATGCAAACTTCCACCGAAAATTGGTTTGAACGAGATCTAGTAAGTAGTTTTTTTTTTAATACGGCATAATTGGTACGGAACCCTTCGTGGGCGAGTCAGACTCGCACTTGGCCGCTTTTTTAAGCTGTGATTACATTAACTACAATTTTTTTCGCATCTTTGGAAGATTTTTTTGCATTTTTGTAATAAAACTTTATATTTTAATATATTCGTAGATATTTTCTGTTTGTTTACATCGGTGACATTCGATGACATCCAACGTTCGTTGTCAAAGAGTACTTGTTGCCAGTAAAAGAAATTAGTACCATTGAAAATCAAAAGGTCAAATAAACTGTTGTCAGGCTTTACTCGCAAAGAAATTTTGTATAGAGGCATAATGTCAAAGTAAATTTAGTAGTCGTCTACTAAAAAATAATTACTAGTAATTTACTGCCATCTTTTGACACAAGACTAAAACTCTTAAAATTACATATGGCTATGTTCTTTCACTGATATGTGTTAAATATCAATCAGTGGTGCCATCTACTCGAATAGGGCAAAGGTATATCGCCATCTATTCAAGCATAAATATTTCTTGATTATTAAAGGCACTTTTTTTTCATATACTTTATTTTATCTTATATGGAGTTATATACACCACTTTTAATCACGATTTGATTTTAACCACGTACTTCTGAGGCCAAAAGAAGGAAAAAATGTTACATAAGTTTCACTAAATTTCGCCAAAAAAAAAATATTTTTTGTTTTTTGTCTTTTTCTAATTTTAAACGTATTTGTACATAAAAAGTTAATGTTATGCTGAAACTGGCACTGAAAATATTATTTTACGATTTTTTTTTTTGTAAAAACTATTTCTTGCAAAGGTTACTTGTCACTTTTTGACATCTATCAATAAGGATATTTAGACTACGCCCCATAATGGCATCATCGCGATCAAAAAGGCGTTTTGCACTAAGTTACGATTAGAAGATGTTTTTTTTTTTTAATTGGTATTAACTCTGAAGCTAGGCGAAATCCAGAAAAGTTTATATGACATTTTAGTCTCTAAATGTGATCAGTAATACACTGTCAAAATCTTTTGGGTTCCTCGTGAGCACCGTGTATATCTTTGCTACTAGCATATATTATACCTATAATATGACTAGCTTGAAATTTACACATTACACACACTTGTTAGCTATGGTTGCCGATCATGGCTTGGATAGCAGCTTTATGCTATAGCCAAAGAGCATATAATCACTACGTTTTAAGAGACGGGACTTCCATACTAGCGAATGGACTCAGTTTGATTCGCAAATCATTACCAAAATCTACGACAAAGAACTGTCAAGGAACTATAATACCAACATAACCGATTTAAATAGTGTAGTACGCTACACGCTTGCGATTCTTATCGATATCGATAAAATGAGGAGGGTTGAAACATAGGCTCCTGTCTACAAATTTTGTACTCGAAATCAGATTAGCATCGAGTCCACATTTAAGTTGTATGTTATATAGTGGATAGGTCGGGCTTAATGTGGACCCGAATTATTTTAATGCAGTTTTTAAGTCGTGTTTTTTTTATTTTTTATTTAAAGCTTTATTTTCAAAATGTTCTGCACATACATGTTTCAATAAATGTTACTTTTCTATGGGAAGATGTATCGTCAGGTCTTCGTTCCCAACAAATTTGACCCACTGCCTGCATCTGAAAACATACAGCCTTGGACAAACATGACTTTATCTACAGTTTATATTCCAAGTATTTGCTAATGAGATGATCAACTGATTATTTAGCAATAATATGCATCTAAAAATCATGTTTTTCGGCATCCAGTTATGAACAACCCTTTATCAATGCTCTAACTTTTTATGTATTTATATGTCTGTTAATCATGAGAACCGGTCTGGCCTACTGGGCAGTAACCCTGCCTATGAAGCCGATGGTCCCAGGTTCAAATCCTGGTACGGGCATTTATTTGTGTGATGCGTATTTGTTCTTGAGTCATGTGTGTTTTCTATGTATTTATATGTATATATCGTTGTCTAAGTACCCACAACACATGTCTTATTGAGCTTCCTATGGGATTAAGTCAATTTGTGTAATAATGTCGTATAATATTTTTTATTGATCACAAAAAGAGAGGTTAATTTACTTACATTTCAGATTAATATATTAAATAATTACTAGATTAAAAAAAAGTCAAATAATGACCATTAATGCATAGATGATAGATAATTTTCCACTGAAAATCTTCGACGAATTAATTTTGTGTCATATTGCATGCAAGTTCTCAGGAAATTTCACATATTTTATTTAATTACACTGATATACAAATAAACTTACAATTATCGATAGTTTTAGTACATCCCTAGTTCACAACTAAAAATAATATAAAATATCAAATTTTCGATGTGTTTAAAGCCTGCTGCACCAAAATAAGGTCAAAAGTAACTAAAGCAATACGTACCGGTCTTTGTCCAAGGGAAATTTCGCCATAAAATCCCTTTTTCGTGATTTTCTTGAGTGGCTCGCTTGCCACATATTTCACACTTAGTGACCCGTTTTCTCGGTGGCATTGTAACAAAGTCGCTCTTTACTCTGATCACGGTTCACTATTTTCGATATTTTCACTAAATAATAAAGAAATTGCACGAAATATCCGAACAAAACATTGAAGCCTTCATAACAAACAAAACAATTAGGCTGACAGTTGACTTGACGTATACTTGACAGAATAAATAGCACTGACGTTTTATTTTTCTTCGTTGGCAAAGATTTGCGAAACAAGTTCCATACAAAACTTATTTTGTTCCTAGTTGCGTCAGCCTGGCTATAGCATGAAGAGAGCTATTATAAGTAAAGGCGGGACACACAGGCGAGGAAAACACGCGTGTCGCATCGGCCGAGTCACGTCTACTCTACACTGGCCGGTTTGTGCATGAGGAAATTGCCTCGTGCGTATGCTCGCTCTGTGTGGACCCGCCTAAGTCAGTCGACAGTCAAAATCAAACAGACAGTGACAGCCAAAGTGTTAAAATACAGTTCAATACAGCTTTGCTACCATAAAATAAAGCTGTGTTGTGATTTATTTGGACACTTTGGCTGTCACTATAATTATGTTTGGTGCATTTTAATATTATAAAATTGTGCCTTGGTATAACCTCTGGGATTTAATAATGTTGACAAGCTAAAAAAGTTACTTTGGGTATTATCTGAATTATCAATTTCTTTTAAGGTAAAGATAGATAAAAAAATAAGTTTATTGCACATAAACAGTATACAGAATCGATACAGAATTGGCGTGATATCGGATGGGTGCATAGCATAGTTACATAAAAGGAGTTTCCAGGGGTCCCTAGGGGTTCCGTGAGGCACTAGGCTAGACCTGTACCGTACCGCGGGAGACCAAGTTTGCGTTTGTATGTCATATCTGTGACCTAAACATACATTGATTTGTTAGTCAACTAAATAAAACTATGTTACATTAAAGTTTTACAGAAACTACTTTCATAATGAACACAGGTATAGATAGGGTTAACCTTAAACTACCCTTAGAAGTAAGTATTCAGTCTCATGGTAGTCAAGTGGCAATAACCATTTAAAAAGAAACCGTTTAGCCTCCGATACCGTGCGCCTGCCAAATACGGTGTTGACTGTTGGAATAGGTAATTTAAAAATGCGTTTAGAGAGCGATTCAGACTAATTATCCCGTTTAGACGCGTATCTATGCATTGAGAGGCAAACCTTGTGTATGTAGAGCTGTCGGACTGTGAGGACTTGGGCTTCAGCATAAAGGCTTTTTGTCATATATCTGTATGGCTTCTATTTAGACTATCCAACTCGCTCTTGCGAGAATCCACTTTGACTAGTTGCTTTCTATCAGTTAAATAGCTGTTAAACCAGTCCAGTGACACGCCACGAATTCCAATTTTCTCAAGCTTATGAAGCAGTATTGGTTTCGACACAGTGTCAAAAAGACGCTAGGTCTAGAAAGACGCCAATACAATTGATGTTGTTATCTGTTATGTTGCACATTGACAAGTGTTGTTTCTTGTTTAAAAAATAAACAGATTGTCTATGCTGTCATGGCGTTGTTTCAATTACTACATTGGCGATTCGAGGAAATTTAATTAGTTGTTATTAGCGAAATGGCGTTAAATACGAATTTCTTGCTGCCCGGGGCTTTCGATCAAAAAAAGGACGATTGGAAAGTGTATAAAGAACAAATGTTATTTGCGCTACAAGCACTGGGCGTGGAAAATAACCTAGAAAGTGCCCGCGCCATTTTCCTTTCACAATGTGGAAAAGATACTTTTGCATTTTTAAGTTCATTAGTGGCGCCGAAAAAACTCGTAGAAGTGAACTTTGATGATATCTTGGCCGTATTAGACAAGTTTTTCGCGCCCGAGAAAAGCGAAATACTCGAAGCCGGGAAATTCCATCTACGATGTCAAGAGAAAAGTGAAAAAATGCAATCTTTTATTTCGGCCATTAAAGCGATAGCAGTGCATTGTAACTTCAGTGATTTAGAAAGACAATTGCGTGACAGACTGGTGTTGGGAGTTAGAGATGTGCGTTTGCGGCGAGAATTACTGAAAACGGACAATTTAACGTTCGCACAAGCCGTAAGCCGAAGTGTTCAATATGAGCAAACTGTGAGCGACCTTTACCCGCAAACAAGTACCTCAACACCTCTGGAGACCAAACCAACAACGAGCACAAGTATATCTGAACCGATGGACACCAACCTAGTTAACGTCGGCTCGCAAAAGCGCGAGACTGCCTGTCGTCACTGCGGGGCGAATCATAACCCTAGAGGCTGTAAATTTGCTAGGGCGAACTGTAACTACTGCAAGAAGGTGGGCCATACGGTTGCCGTATGTTGGAATCGTAATAAGAAGAAAATTAACCTGGTTGAAGTTGAAGAACTGGACGACAGCAAGGAGGACTTCGCCTACATGAATGAAATCCTGCAAGTACATGTCAAGTCAAGTGCTGAACAAGCTAGTAGCAAGATCTTCACTATAATCAAGTTGCATGATAAAGAAGTTCAGTTTGAAGTGGACTCGGGGGCTGCACGTACTGTTATCTCATATGAAACATGGAGAAATCTGCAGTTCAAGATTAAATTGGAGGATGCTAAAATAAACCTTATCACCTGGGGTCGGCATCCAATTAAGCTGAAGGGATTAGCTAAAGTTAAAGTTGGATACAAAGGGCTTGAACATGAATTAACAATAATTGTTGCTGAAGACAGGGGACCTAATATTTTGGGAAGAAATTGGTTTGCGCCATTGGGCATACAAGTTGAAGGACTCTGTTGGACAAGTCAAGTACCAGAAGAACTGCAGTTGAAATACCCTAAAGTATTTAGTGATCAACTGGGTTGTTATACGGGGCCGCCTGCAAAACTAATTCTGAAGCATGAAGCTCAACCAAAGTTTCTGAAATGTCGACCTATCCCTTATGCTCTTAGAGAAGAGGTTAAAACTGAACTGAAGCGACTTGAGGCAATTGGAGTGTTGACTCCTGTGAGATATTCTGATTGGGCTACACCACTCCGCATTGTAAGAAAGGAAGATGGAACCTTGAGAATATGTGGCGATTACCGTTCTACAGTTAATATCTCAATAAACTGTGATGTTTATCCACTGCCAACATCAACTGAAGCATTCCAATTACTGGCTGGAGGTAAAATATTTTCAAAACTGGATCTGAAGCAAGCTTATACACAAATGTTAGTAGATACGGAATCAGCTGAAATTTTGACATGGAATACCCCATTAGGACTGATGAAGGTAAACCGATTACCTTTTGGGGTCAGTTCAGCACCAGGCATATTTCAACGAGTGATGTCAAGTCAATTTGCAGACATGGATGGTGTCGCTGTTCTATTAGATGACATTGTGGTGACAGGTACTGATGAGACTGAACATGCTGCAAGGCTAGCTAAGGTACTTCAGCGTATTCAAGAGCTGGGATTCACCATAAACATTAACAAGTGTCAATTCTCGGTACCATCAGTGACCTTCCTCGGCTATGTTCTTGATGCAAATGGCATACACCCTTGCCCAAGAAAGATTAAGGAAATCCAAGAAAGGCCAAGCCCTTCAGATCTGAAACAGCTCCGTGCATTCTTAGGCCTAATCAATTTCTATGAAAGGTTCTACAGAGCTAAGTCTGACATCTTAGAGCCTCTGCATCAGCTTTTGAAGAAAAATATGACTTGGAAGTGGGGAACGCTAGAGGAAGACGCGTTTAAGAAGGCTAAACAGCTGTTAACCTCTGACTTGACACTAGTGCAATTTGACAAGAATAAAGAGGTAATTCTCACTTGCGATGCCTCGGAATATGGCGTGGGAGCTGTAATAAGTCATGTTTTTGAAGATGGCCAAGAGAAACCGATTGCAATGGCTTCACGAACTATGCAGCTGCATGAAAGGAATTACAGCCAACTGGATAAGGAGGCCCTGGCTATTATTTATGCACTAAGGAAGTTCCGAGAGTACCTGGTGGGAGTCAAATTTACCATAGTTACAGACCATAAGCCGCTAATTGGGCTCTTGAACCCAAGAAAGCCAATTCCAGACCAGATCTCTCCTCGTTTGCTACGCTGGTCACTGATTTTAGCTAGTTACAATTATGACATTTTGTATAAGCCAGGCCAGGTAATTCAGAATGCTGATGGATTAAGCAGATGGTGCAGTCCAGAACCTGTGCAGGAGGAAGCTCCTTTGCCAGAAGTGTTACTGCTAGAACAAACACCAGAAGGGTGGACAGTTTCTGTAGGCGATATTGCCCGGGAAACTAAGAAGGATGAGGTGTTAAAAAAATTGTGTTTTTTGCTTTACATGGGTGGCCATCAGAGAGCAATGACCGCAGGTTGCTACCCTATATACAAAGGAAAGATGCAATTTCAGTCAGCAAAGATTGCTTATTGTTTTCAAATAGGGTCATAATACCAGAGAAATTGCAGGGTCAAGTATTAAAGATTATACATGCACCGCATGCTGGCATGGTACAATCGAAAGCCTATGCACGAGCGTACGTTTACTGGCCAGGTATGGATGCAGATATCACTGAAATTGTTGAGCAATGTGAACGCTGTCAGTTGACTCGCAACAATCCTCCGGCAACACTGAGAGAATGGCCTATGCCTGAGAAAGCATGGCAACGCCTGCACATTGATTTTGCGGGCCCATTCATGAATAAGACCTTCTTGATACTGGTGGATGCATACTCGAAATGGCCAGAAATAGAAGTAATGTCTAGTATGTCAAGCACACAAGTGATACAGTCGCTTAGGAGGATTTTTGCGGAACAGGGATTGCCCGATTTACTCGTATCAGACAATGGAACTGCTTTCGTCTCTGATGAATTTGAAACTTTTTTGAAGAGGAATTCTATACAACATATAACTTCACCACCTTATCATCCAAACTCGAATGGACAGGCCGAACGCACGGTGCAGACAATTAAGAACAAATTCAAGCGTCAGAGTGATATACCATGGCCGGAAAGAATTGCAAAACTCCTGTATCATATAAGAACAACTCCCAGTACAGTGACAGGGAAGACTCCAGCAGAACTCCTAAACAACAGGAAATTTCGAACTGCATTATCAACATTGCATCCTGAGTCCACTCAAAGCAAAAAGATTGTTCAAGCATCAAGTAAGGCCTTGAGAGAATTTTCGATTGACCAAAAAGTATACATAAGAAAATATAATAGTAATTTGGAGAAATGGATGAAAGGAATGGTGGTGAAACGGAATAGTGAAACAATCTATGAGGTAAAAACTGAAGATGGGGTGGTACATCAACGTCATGTTGATCAGATCAGAGCAAGGAAAGATAACAGCGTGGACCAGGAGTCTGAGACTGGAGTCCCACCGGAGCCCATGAGCGATACACCAGAGAGATGGGTCAGAGATCTGTCACAGGAGTGTGATCCGCCTATTGTGATACCACCTGAAAGTGAATGGAGGGATATAATTGGATTCTGATTTTGTTACATGTGTAATGTTAGAATTTATTTCTGTTGTTGTTGTCCACTCACAGAGAGTACTGTTGAGTAGTTAATTATATTCGAGAGATTTAAGTCTGATTAATGTTGTGTCAAATTTAGTGGAAAGGTGTTATGTTGCACATTGACAAGTGTTGTTTCTTGTTTAAAAAATAAACAGATTGTCTATGCTGTCATGGCGTTGTTTCAATTACTACATTATCTAAATAAGTAAGGATATGGGTCTATTAAATACATATATGTGTTAGTGGTTCCAAAATGTAATGACTAACAGATTTGATTAGGTCACTGCTGATACCATCCAAGCCTGGTGTAGTATTTGTTTTCAGTTGTGAAATAATTCCTTTAATTTCATTTGCATCAGTAGGGTGCATAAAGAAAGATTCCGAAAGGCTTCCACTCGTATTCACTTTGGTGGCTAATATTTCTTCAGATTCTCCAGTGTGATCAGTAATTTTACATACTACTTTTTTGCCTACCGAAGAGAAATTATTGAACTTATTCAAGGATTATATGGGATCATCCGGATCAATCAAAAAGGTGATGCGAAGGTTTCTTTGAAATATTACAAATGCATTTTATTGTGCTCCATAGCTTCGTAGGATTTTTGTTGTTAGATAGGAGCTGCCTTCGCTCATGTTCGTTTTTCAGTTTTTACAGCAGGTTGTTAAATAAATTTTTGTATCACTTATAGGTCACTTCCATTAGGTCGCTTTTGGATATTGCCATGCATTTAGGTGCAGTCTGTCACGGTGTTGAAAACAACGGTGTAATCCAGGGGTCAACCAGAATTTTAGTGTAAATTTTATTCTACTTAGCCTTACTTCATGTGTGTGATTCTGAACTGCATTATTTAGTCATCATAAACATTTTACTTGATTGGCCCTTGGTGTGTAATATGCATACCTGGAATGTGTCTACAACCCTGTGTAGGAACTCGATGACAAAGAGTGGTGCAACCTCCTGCTGGCAAACTGCTACAAGGGCCACACCTCCTCTCTGAATGGAGATCAGGTAGTGATGGGGCGCCGCCAGAACCGGAGGCACATCCTTAACATATACCAACAAAATATAAGTACAAATACATCTGTGTTTTAATACTTATGAAGACATGGTAAAATAGGCATTAAGGGCACCTTAAATGCAACTTAATAATTGGCATTTTAGTTCTTGTATATTTTCCTATTCTCTAACCGAAGTTAACAACAAAACGAATATTTGTGTCAAAGTCTAGTTAATGGTCCCACTTTATAAGTAGTAATGAGATTTCCTTGTAGCTTTATAGGAATAACCTGTTAAAGCGTCCTTATAGCAAGCGACAAAGTGGGACCTTTTGCTTGGAAACGACAAATTTATACTTACATTAGGCAAAGCTCGTTGAGCTTCCAAATAGTAGTCGCACACAGATCTTGGAATTACGCTACGCCAATGCTTTTCAAGGAAAACATCCCTGGGAATAAAAAAATACATATCTGGCTTCATATTGCACATTAATAATAAGAAATCATACATAAATTTCTAATAAAAACTGTAATAAGAATGGAGATCAAACTTAAATGTTAAATTAAATACAAAATAAAGATAATTAACATACCCAGAGGGGTTAATAATGAATAAACTATGAATCATCGTGATTCTTAACAATAAGATATGTACTACAACTTTAATCGTAACATTAGTGTATTAGAAATTAATAAAGTATCACGGCGCCAGAACAAAATTCTACCAAGCTGGCAGCTTATCCTATTTGTAACTGTCAAAATGTGACTGACAGTGACAGTACAGTTTAGGCCTATTTTTTTTTTTTGTAATGGCATCGCGCTCCTGGCGCATTCAGCCAAACGAGTAAAACGAGGAAACGGAATTAAAGGATTATATACATTATAACGGATAAGTCGGAATTTGGACAAGGATCAGGGAAAGGTAATATATTATAATAAACTATAGTTTTATATTATGACGTGAAAGGAATGAATACAATGATTTAAATATATATGAAGAAGAATCATTAATATACAGGAGTGTTGTAATAGATGTGGGAAACGGAACTTTTAAATCGGACAGCTGTCTTAATAATATAGAACGGTCATACAGTCAACTGGGGGCCAACCGCGAAAATCGAAATTCGCAAATTGCGGGGATCTTTCTCTTTTACTCTCACTAAGACATAATTAGAGTGACAGAGAAAAATGCCCGCAATGACGAATTATGATTTTCCCGGTAGCCGCCCTGGTCCCCTAAAAGTAGTTTAACATGTTCTTATAATCCAAAAGAATTTATTGGGATACAATTCTGCCCTAAGATTTGTAGATGGAAACAACCCTATTAAGCATGGTGTGTAAAGCGCTTTAGCCGGCAATTATTTAAAATCGCTTGCCATATGTTGCAACGTTTGTCGAACCCTTAACGGATTTTAACTATGATTTACTTTTGTATTTTTGTGCTGTGCTGGCTACCATGCTTTTATCTCATTAGCCCAGCGACCATCAAGAACGATAAAATATTCGTTCATATCACATTTAGAATGCTATCTGTGCAATGATTTTCAAAATACCGTTTAAAAAAATAACGTGTATTACAAGTTACATAGCTATTTATTTGCCTTATCAACGTGATCATTATGAGTTTGAGAGACGACGAATCAACCAGTGATGACGAAGTATTCTTCGGAAAGTTAAGTTTGAAAGAACTTAAACACATGTTTTGTATCCACCAAAATAACGGACAAACTATAGCGTAAGTACGGTTTTTTAATTATAAATGCATGCAATGCATATTTCACGAAAATAATATTATATATTTTTACAGTACTAACGAACAACTTGAGAATGATAATCATAATATGAGCCTAAAACTAACTCACTCTGAACCTGATATTACATCGAAGCATAAAGGTGATGCATCACCAGAAAACATTCCAAAATCACTGTCGAACACACCATTATCCCCTGACCAACCGAATTTATTCGCGATCTGGGATACCTCAAGTATGGAGTTTGATAATACCCTTGAAGAAATAGAATACATATTGAACAACCCACCTAAAGCAGAGAAGAAAAATACAGACAATAATTTTCACAAAGAAGCAGAATTAGAGGGAAATCAAATTCCTATCCAAGTGAATAAAGAAAAAGTGACTTTGAATGCAAAACCTTCAGCTGTAGTAACCTCTATGAAGCAAGTCCAGAAAGAGAAAGAAGTATTTGCTGCTTCATCATCTGTGCAACATACAAAAGAAAAAGTGACTTTGAATGCAAAACCTTCAGCTGTAGTAACCTCTATGAAGCAATTCCAGAAAGAGAAAGAAGTATTTGCTGCTTCATCATCTGTGCAACATACAAAAGAAAAAGTGACTTTGAATGCAAAACCTTCAGCTGTAGTAACCTCTATGAAGCAAGTCCAGAAAGAGAAAGAAGTATTTGCTGCTTCATCATCTGTGCCACATACAAAAGAAAAAGTGACTTTGAATGCAAAACCTTCAGCTGTAGTAACCTCTATGAAGCAAGTCCAGAAAGAGAAAGAAGTATTTGCTGCTTCATCATCTGTGCCACATACAAAAGAAAAAGTAACTTTGAATGCAAAACCTTCAGCTGTAGTAACCTCTATGAAGCAAGTCCAGAAAGAGAAAGAAGTATTTGCTGCTTCATCATCTGTGCAACATAAAAAAGAAAAAGTGACTTTGAATGCAAAACCTTCAGCTGTAGTAACCTCTATGAAGCAAGTCCAGAAAGAGAAAGAAGTATTTGCTACTTCATCATCTGTGCGACATACAAAACCCGCCTTATGTATAACACCAGCTAACCCTACAGTTTTCAAGAAGCCATCCCCATCCACATCAAAAAAAACTCCTAGGAAAAACAATGCATTTCTACATATTGCTAGTCCTGTGGCATACTACATCAACAATAGCCCAAAAATTCCATTGATACAGAATGTGTTCCCTAAGAAAATCTTGCGAGGACTATCATCCATTCCAAAGCTTGTGAAGAGTTCTGTAAGCAAGCCAAGTAATAAAGAGAATGTTAATCTTCCTTCTGTTGCATATAAAAGTGCAAAAAAAAACCACTGTGGTAAGTATTATTTATTTATTGTATTTTCCAAGCTCCTGTAAATAAATAAAAGATACCACTTGAGTGTAATGTTTAAAAATCAAATATATATGTTGGAGCGGCCAAGGTGCTCACAAATATCTGAACACGCCTCTATTGTCAAAGTGTTAGAGTGCATTTTTATGTATTTTTGAGCACTTCGGCTGCTCTGATATATTTGATGGCAACTGTACATCGTGATATTTACGTTTGATGCCAACTACTAGTTTCTGCCCTATTTCATTTATCAATCTACAAGTTAGAGTTTAATAAGTCTGAATTAGCACCATACTTGTAGATGTAGTGTAGGGACGCCCGGCTGGAAACAGGCGGGCTGTCTATCACATGTCCAGTTCATTCAGCCCAATTCCCTGAGGTTGGAACTGCAGGTTACTATCCCAGCGGTATTCCCACACTATTCTCCTCAAATCTTCTTGTTTTCCTGCAGAACAGAAGTCCTTCTTCTGTTCTTCTAGTTTGATTTCTTCTAAATCTTTAAGTTCGAATTCGATTCTTTAGTTTGTTGGTTTCCAGAATGTCTCTACCGAATATATTATATCGCGGTGCCGCATACATTATACATTCAGCTAGTAAGTGTAATCTAGTCTCCTCCTTACCACAGTGTGGACAGGAGGCATCTATACTGATTTCAATTATCTTAAGATGTCTATTAAGAGTGTTGTGACCAGTAATGATACCCGTCAGTAGTCTCAGACTGCTCTTACCTAGTTTCAGAAGATACCTGGTTCTCCTGTGATCTATACCTTTAATCATCATCTTCGACTGTCTGCATCCAGTCTCTCCTTCCCAATCTCTCTGTGCTTCCATCTCTTTTACGTTTTCTGTGACTCCCTTTGTGACATCCGCTGACATGGGCAGAGCCGGTTCCAGACCCCATATATTCCATCTCTGCTCCCATCCTCGCCAACTCGTCCGCTCTCTCATTTCCCGTCACTCCCTGATGTCCTGGTACCCATGCCACCGTGACACATCTTTGCTTGCCTATCGAGTTAAGCTCCTGTCGACATTTTCTCACGAGAGAGGACCGATATTTTCTTTAGCGCTTTTAGTGCTGCCTGGCTATCTGTATATATTACCACAGCACCCTCTTGTTGCACACTCTCTTTGACCATACGTGCACATACTTAGTGGTCAAAGCAAAATTGTAATATAAAAGCCATAAAAAGGCACTTATGGACCCTATATCAGTGGAAACTACTGGAAAAAAAATCCCACTAGTTACCACCAACTTGGCTTGATTTTTTTTTTTCCCAGTAGTTACCACTGGTAAAAGGTAGGATTTTTTTTTCCAGTAGTAACCACCAAAATTTTGTTAGATTCAATAGATGTTAGAGCCTAATAGGAGAAAAGTGTCCCAAGATTTTTATTTCCATTCCATTACCATTTTTACAGACATGTATGACAGTATTGGACTTGTCATTATGAGTAGAAATAACATAAACCATCTGAAAAAAAAAAGTGTAGTAGACAACTTTAAATTAAATGGCCAACTAACTATATAACCATGTGGGAAAACTCTTGATAATTTGTAAATTATTTCAGATTGATGTATCAAATGCACCCAAGATGCCAGAAAGTCAATGGGCAAAGAAATTGATAAAGACATTGCCAAGGCCTGCAGTCATAAAACACACACACAGAGAAAAAGACTTTGCCAATAAACAATTACAAAGGAACCCAGAAGACAGTTTTGGTGACTTATCACTCCATCAAGCTGATGTATCGGTTTGTACTAAGAAAACTGCTTTCTAAACCTGGGCCTATTTGTTACATTGGCAATAGATAATGTTTGACTGACTTAGTTTATTTTAAAGTATTTTTGACTTGTGTATTATTAGAACTGATATGATTTGAAGTGTTTGAATTAAATGTTATGTCATTACATGTGTAATTTTTCTCAAGAATTCAACTATAACCAGAAATTTATACATATAGGTACAACACAATCACACCTGTTTTCGCAGTACCAAGTGGCGACTGTAGTGCCAATGCCATCCCTTTCAATAGCGCTGGACTTGAACAAGCATGAAAGTTAGCAATACGACTTTAGTGGCCAGTTGGTATCGCGGTTAGTATAGAACCCAAGAATCCCAACAGAAAAACTGGCTTCAACTTCATTCACAGATATGCGTCACCCTTCTTATGACATCTACACGGTCGCCAGCCACTTGTTGTAAGAAAGCCAGTCTTATTCTTATAGGGCTTGATCGGTTTCCTCACGATGTCTTATTTCACTAAAAGCGATTGGTAAAATACAGTCCCGTAAAGGTTTGCTATAAAATTTTGATGAAAATCCTGACTCGCTATCAAGATTTTTATAGCGATAATGACCCCAGACTCGTAGGGTTATTCCCACTAGTTACCACCAAGTTGTTACCAGTGGTAACTACTGGGAATTTTTTTTTCCACCTTTTACCAGTGGTAACTACTGGGAAAAAAAATCCCACTAGTTACCACCAACTTGGTTTGGTGGATGTTTTTCCCAGTAGTTACCACTGGTAAAAGGTGGGTTTTTTTTCCCAGTGTCACCACCAAAATTTGGTTAGCATTCAATACTAATAAAAACAGTATAAATATAGAGTTCCTTAATCAATAATTGATTAAACGTCGAATTAATTATAAGTTAATTAGTTATTCGTTTCATTGCGAGTCGATAACTGTTTCAGTAAACTGCCTTAAGAGTGATAAAAAAAATCGCTTTTTGACCGATTTGTTTGTTCGTTTGTCTAATTGTGACGTTATTTATTGAAAAGGACTTTATTGTCGATGGCGCTTACGCCATTATCAACGATGCTCCTATACAAATACAGCGCTGCGCTACGCATTGTGGCGTAAGCGTCCTTGACAAAAGATCCAGGTTTCATAGATAACGTCACAATTAGCTCAATTTACAATTAATAAGATATTTTTTTATACTACGTCGGTGGCAAACAGGCATACGGCCCGCCTGATGGCAGTCTCCGTAGCGATAAATGCTCTCATACTCTCGAGGCTAATGGAAAAAGGAAAAAAACATATAATCTAATACATGTAGTTAATACCATACCATACATGTTGTATGACTTATCGCCAACTGCTGGGCGAGCTCGACGGACGTTTTGACCGCTCAGACCAACCAGTATAAACGCGTATCTCTGGCGCGCTCTCTATTAATGTCTCGGTCACGTTACGCTGGTCTTTGCGACAGCTCGGTCCGCCCGCGCTCGCGCGATGATTCACTGTACACCGAACTTTTAATCGCTACGCGCCAATATCAATGTAGTTTGTTAAAAAATTAATATTTTTATGAGAGCATTTATCTTATTAATTGTAAATTGAACTAATTGTGACGTTATCTATGAAACCTGGATCTTTTGTCAAAGGCGCTAACGCCACACTGCGTAGCGCAGCGTTGTATTTGTATAGGAGCATCGTTGAAATGGCGTAAGCGCCATCGACAATAAAGTCCCTTTCAATAAATAACGTCACAATTATACGAACGAACAAACAAATTTTCTTATCACTTTTAAGGCAGTTTACTGAATCATTTATCGACATATAATGAAACGAATAACTAATTAACTTATAATGCATTCGACGTTTAATTAATTATTGATTAAGGAATCTCTATATTTATACTGTTTTTATTAGTATTGAATGCTAACCAAATTTTGGTGGTAACTACTGGGAAAAAAAATCTAAGAAGTTACCACCAAACAGTGCCGGATTAAGACATTTTGGTGCCCTAAGCATTTCTAGACCATGGTGCCCCCTCATCAAGATTACATTGAATTTTCTTGGTAAATTGAGTGACGTTTATTGCCGCATTACTTCTGAGAATAGAATTTTCAATCCGTCACATCATTTTATCACGGAAATTGACAGAACTGCAGCATGTTCCAAGAGTAGGTAAGGTCAAGTGTAAGCAAATTCGAAGACCGTGCTTCGCATAAGTCCGGAGGCCAAGCCAACCATGGTCCAAGTGTAAGCGAAGACGTAAGACATAGGCAGTATTCCGCACAGGATTTTGGAACCTCTAGAGCTTTCCTGCGAAGCTCATTCATGTGAGGGCAAAGGCCGAGCGAGATAATGTGTCACAATTAGGCCAATACAATTAGATTTTTTCGACCTAAAAATACGTGTAATCCGAGTTTGCTCCACTCCAGGAGGTGTGCATAAATGTTTCCTCTTTTTCAGTTTTTTTGCTTGTAAATCGAAAACGGTACGGCCGACGGAAAATTTGTTCTAATTACAAGTATTATTAAAATTGATATCTGAGGATCCGAAATGTAATTTAACTATGTTCTTGCAATAAAATATATTGATTGATTGATTGATTTAAGGTACCTTAATATGTATTCGTAGTACCTAAATTGTAAATTAGGTCGACATTTTTTATTTTTGGTAAAATCATGTTAATAATCCGAAAACGCTTTCTTACCAGTGTCTGATCCACCAAGTGCTATTGTAATTGCTAGTGGGTTCCTTCTACATCGAGTGGTTTGGCAATCCAAAGGAAAAAATTATCTCATAAGGATCCCAAAATGTATGCACACCTCCAAGGATAGAGCAAACTGGTATTACACGCATTTAGGACCAAATAAATGTATTAAAACAATTTCCAGCTTGCTGGGAATTAATTCCTCAAAACGCTATTTTTGGATCTAATTTGATTGGCCTAAATCGTGAAGGTGTTTTTAAAGGCAAAGTCTAAGGCTGAATGCGCGGAGCGTTCGATCAGCGCTTACGGATGAGGCCAAAGGTCGAGCTGGAAGAAAGCAAGGCTTGAATTTGACCAATGGCGAGGTATGAATAGCTGGACGTCCGCAGCGTCAGATCGCGGCGCGTTATCTTATAATACAACTAATGGCGAGGTGTGAGCAAGGCAGCCCAGCTGCGAAAGAGGACAGCATGGATTTGGATCCATGACCAAGCGAAAGTGGGGCAGTTTGCATAAAGTAGGTAGAAGGCCTGGCGTCGCATGAGACCTAACGCCGAACTGCAAAAGAGTGGCTTGAAATCGAACCTATGTAATCACGGTCCTCCTACTGCTCGGCCTTTGCCTTAACTCGAAAGCGCAACTTGATACGATGCTTTTGTTTTTCGGCCTTCGCAGGGCCCTTCATTACACTTTGACAATTAGGTCGCAGGATCGCGGCTCTGCAGCAACTCGGCCTGGCCGACACATCTGGTGTGCAAGAGACCAAAATACGCTACAAAATCGGTAATCTACGTCGAGAAAATCGGTTGGCCACAAGCCCGACGGTAAGATTTTTTGGCCATGAGCTTTGATGGCCTCCGCGTAAGGTTGGAGATGTGCTTACGTGTACTCTCTCTCTTACGATCCTTCGTTATTAGATGGGTACTTGCACACGTATCAAAAAGTTTCGTGTACATAAGTGTAGTACACTACGACTGCGATGCTGATGCAGCCTGCGCGTTTTTTTTTCCTATGATTTTGGTGCCCCCCTAGACGTGGTGCCCTAAGCAAGTGCTTATTTAGCTTAATGGTTAATCCGGCACTGCCACCAAACCAAGTTGGTGCTAACTAGCCTACTAGTGGTAAGAGGTGGGAAAAAAATTCCCAGTAGTTACCACTGGTAACAACTTGGTGGTAACTACTGGGAATAACCCGACTCGTACTATTTTTAGTAAGCGCATTAGATGTTAAGATGGCGCTATTTAGATAGAATCTTGAATCCGCATTTTTATTTATTTATTTATTTTATTTATACTTTATTGCACATAAAATATTAAGTACAAATGGTGAACTTAATGCCTTAAGGCATTCTCTACCAGTCAACCACTGGATCAAAAAGAGACTTGTTAGGTGCAGTCTTTGTACTTGAGAATAAGATATCACTACCTACTATTTACAAATTAAATACCTACTAATTAATATAATATAATACATATACTTTGTATAATATACTTACATAAATATCTAGATATATACATTATTCATGTACCTACTGAGAAACATTACTTACATCTGTCAGATAGATGCTTGCGCAACATGCGCTTGAAAGTGAATTTACTTTGAGCTTTTCTGATATTGAGTGGAAGGTCGTTCCACAGGCGTATCGCCTGAACAGTATGTTGGTCAGTATGTGAGTCGGATCTAAGAAGTGGGAACTAATGGCTAAGTGAGCCAAAAAACAAGGCCGAAGGCTGAGCCCCACGAGCTGAATATCCGGACCAAACGATTTCGTAGCATTCCCGTGCGAAGCTGAAGGCCAAGCTGCAGGAAAGCAGAGCCTAGAATGAAACCAATGCCCAATGCCAGAGTGTGAACGAGGCCGTAGGCCGAGCTCCGTATAAGGGCGGAGGCTCGGAGCGTTCTATCGCGGCGCGCCACCATGCAAAGGCTGAATTGCAGGAGAACAGAGTTTGGAATTGAACCAATGTGACCTCGGCTCGCCTACTGCCTTAGTTCTTGCTCGAAAGTGCGATTTGCTGGGATGCTTTGGGTATCGGGTCCTATGTAGGGCTTTACACCCGGCCTACGCGAATGCAAAGCCCTACATAGGGGCCCCGCTGTTTTTATAACGGCTTTGCAGCAACTCTGCATATTTTGGGCGCTCGGCCAGCCGTAGAGGAGCGCGTCCTTTGGCCTACTACGGGCTCAAAGCTGATCATCATTAAGCATTAGCTGTAAGATGTAATTTGTTATTTGAATTAATAAATAAATAAATCATCCTTCCTTGCTTTTCACTAATATGTTTTTTAACACAGTATCTTCTTTTGTTCGTTTCCGAGCTCTGCCGTTTCCTGCAGCTTAGCCATGCACTTAAGTTTTGAGACACTGCACCTTCGGTTTTATGCTAAACTCTGCTCTTGATCTTTGCGTAAGCCTAAAAATTCTTTTAATTTGGTATCGTCGTACAGAAAAATAGACATGATAATAACAAATAATAATAATTGATAAATATTGTTACTGACTTACGAAAAAAATACATTGTAAATAAAATGTTATAGTACACGATCCGCGGAGTGCGAGTTCTACTTGAACTTGGCCGGTTCCGCGTGCCGAAATCGCATGGTCAGGGTCGGAGTGCGGGCCCCCCCTAGGCGCGGGGCCCTTAGCTTATGCTTTTTCTGCTGTAGACAACCAACTCACGCGCTGTGATTGGCCAAACCGCGCGGTGTAGGAGTCTAGAGCGGCGGCACTAGAGTGAGGACAATTCGATAGAGCTATCGATATTTTACATATTCTGAACATGACCTTAAGAGTTTTGACATTTTTGGTTTAAGTAATAATTGCCATAAGTAGACTTAATTTATATTCCTTTAAATTTTTGACCTTATTTGCGTGCTAAGAATTTTAAGGTAGGTACGTGTAAGGTATATTACCCGGACCTCGGACCCGGGTATGTCCTTAAACTACGTCCAAAAGAGAGGTATGGGCAATGTGAATGTCATCTCGCCTTGTGTGGTAGGGCACAGCACAGCAGATGTCATTCCAGATCTAGAGCAGAGCCCAACTGGGGAAGTACCTCCACCTTACAGAAAACCGCAGCCAAATAACACTTGACCCTACTCATAGTGTTGTGTTCCTGCCGGTGAGTAAGGTTTCCAGAGCTCAACGAGGGGGGTGGGGTTAGGGTCGGCAACGCGCATGTAACGCCTCTGGAGTTGCAGGTGTACATGGGCTACGGAGACTGCTTACCATCCGGCAGGCCGTATGCTTGTTTGCCACCGACGTAGTATAAAAAAAAAAATAGTTGATCCATAAGTTCTCTCACAAAGGTTTTTACTGATAAAATGTAATACAAAGCTTTTAATTTTTTAAAAAATGTACCATGATGCGAAAGCTTGTTTATGCTAAACTAATCAAATTGGTTTAAATTTTAGTCATTATTTGATGTAATGTTTGTTTAAATTGTTTACTTTGGGATTGTCGTTAGACGCGAGTGCTCGCCTGGATTGTACTTCACAAAACGGAGTAAAAATCAGTGTTTCGTTAAAAAAATAGTTTCCGTTTATTATAGCATATTCAGTGGCGGATTTACAAATTTTCAAGGTATAGGCTGAATAGTTTTTGCCGCCCTTGCCTCAACAATTGTCATATCATACATTATTTTTACAATGCAAAATTTCGTTGAAATTGCACGTAAAATAATTTTCACATGTGAAACACGTAATATTTAGTCGATACATTAGATTGAAATCGGTAAAATTATTCACTAAATTATTCATTATATTCGAATAAAAATCGAAAAATTATATACAAACCATCCAGTTCGTAGCCTCCAACCAGTAGTAAGACTGGCATGTATGGGTTATTAGTGGGAAGAGGGGCATATTTTTTACAATTGCGCTCTTTTCACTCATAAGAAGTGTGGGCAAAGGGCGCAGAGGCGAGAGGCCGATTACTGCTTGAGGGGCGGCGAACTAGCTGTTTTACTCTAGAATATGGAAGTTTGCTATTCTCGGAATGTGCAATGACAAGTGAGAGAGAAAAGTCATCGACAAAATTTGTTGCAGACTTCTATCTGTAAGACATCAGAAAACCGTCATAGAAAAATCTTTTTGATTTCTGAGGTAAAAAAAAAAAAATCGTTCCCCAAATTTGCCGCCCCCAAAATCTGCCGCCCTAGGCTCGAGCCTACTCAGCCTGCTGGTAAATCCGCCACTGAGCATATTTCGTCACCAATTGAAAGCAATTCCAGCATGTTCCATAGAGTTATGAAGAACTGCGAAAGCAAGTTACAGTAAATTATATTGTAAGTATAATGCACCATTAAATAAGCTTTTAAATCATATGCACGAATAATAAGGAAAGAGTAATCATAATTATCAGTAAAAATCTTTCTGATAGTACTTTGGATTTATTTATTTATTTTTCTTGAAAATGATCCGAACAAATAACCCTTTTCTCGCTCGGAAACCAGTTAGGGCCTCTACATGTAGCATATATCCATTTTCCTTTAATACTGGGATTTTTCGGGAAACTGAAAAAATTGCAATCATGAACATATTTGATTATACCTAGTGCAGTTATTCGAATCGTTGCTAAGAACCTGAATAAAATATACTTATAGGTATAAACTATAATGTTATAAATAAATTGTACTTAATTAAATCAGTTAATTTTTTGGCGTACCTATTCGATTTTTAATCCAAATTAATAGGTATTAAATTAAACATTAGGTGCATATTAAATAAATGTAAAATTTTACTTGAAAAATAAAATTACTTTCATACACACTATATCCAAACATTTTTATCGATAACGCTCAAAGATCAATTATATGCACGATCACCACTCTACTTCGCGGCGTCAGTGAAGGAAGCGGTTGGCGGTCGTACCAAGAAACAATAAAGCCCCTGTGAATATCGTTAGCGGTTTAATGCATTGCGCCGTTGCTTAGGACACTACAAATAGTTTTCCATGCCAAAGCGTCAATGTAGAATGCATAGACAAATTGCCACGCGTTTGTGTGACGACATGGTCTGACTCAGAAAAATCATGTCACTGGATTTATTTGTTAAAATGTGTGGTTTTATTGACTAATACGTGAAAAAAAATGTACTCACATGTGGTATGTAACTCCATGATCCTTACAGTTTTTGGATGCACTCCTATTTCGACACAAAATAACGCTATAATTCGGCATTTCAATAAAATTGACGCGCACATTGTTCAATGACAGCTAATTTGCTACTGTCTTATGGCGGACCGGTATGGCCACGATGTGGCCATGTCGCGGCGACACGCGCCACGCCTCCGTCAGCCATCTAGTACTTTCTATGATCTGAGAATCAGACCCAGGTTTCTCACTTTAGGTGATACCGGTATCACGACATCCTCAAACCTGATCGGTGTTAAAGTACCTATGTAAATCCGTCAACGCGAGCATTCGTGGGCTCCCAAGTACGATCGCTTGACATTTGGTTGGATTAACTACGATCCCAAAAGAACGTGACCAAGCAGAAAGACGGCTTAAATTGCTATTCATGATAGAGACTGCATGATCCATGTCCTTAACGTTCGCATGTGTGTAAAGCTGCAAATCGTCAGCATAAAGATGGTAAGAGCAGTTAATGTTAGGAGTGACGATATTGATAAAAATTGAAAAAAGTAGAGGTGATAGAATGCCGCCCTGTGGAACTCCAGCAGAGAGATCACACCAGTCGGAGAAGGTTCGGTCGGCACGAACTGATTGACGGCGATCTTGAAGATAAGAAGAAAACCACTGAACCGACGACGATGACATATTCAAGTGACTAAGGCAGGCTAGTAAAAGGTCATGATGGTTAACCGCATTAAATGCATTTGAGAAATCGACCAGTACTAACAACGTTAACTGAAACAGCTCCATGCCTTGTCTAACATCTTCGACATTTTTCTGGAACGATTCATATACTTAATTTTATCGAGCAGTACGTCTGCGAGCGGTGCTACAATCTTTTTTAATATAAAATTATTATAAAATGTTTTGACTGTCTCTGGAGCACGGACTTATAAAATTAACCGAATAGGGTACATTGGCCAAAAATTGTGTCCACATGAGAAGTCAAGGTGGGCCGTTGCATCTCTTTCTAATTAGGGTGACCATGAGTTATATGTATCTGGGATATTAGGATAACGTCGAATATATAGTTAGGCCAAGATCTTTTCTCATTTGTGCATAGTCAGAGAGAATCTTACTGTCTATAATCTGAATATTAATTCGTACTTTGAAAAGAAGGACTTATTTGCCAAACAGCAGAAGGGGTTTCGAAAAACCAAATCAATAAACATGGCTATATATGAATTACTACAGATAATCATGGAAAAAGTAGACAAAATAATACCGGTATGCGCAGTATACATGGATATGACGAAGGCCTTTGACTTCGTCGACCATGAATTATTGTTAAATATGCTATACAGATATGGTATACGAGGTAATGCCCACGATTTGATCAAATCTTATTTAAGAAATCGGAAACAAATTACTCAAGTGAATAGAATATGTTTAGACAGTAAAATTGAATGCACGTTCTCATCAGATACACAAGAAGTAATACGCGGGGTACCACAGGGTAGCGTTTTAGGTCCTTTACTGTTCAACGTATATATTAATGATCTTCCACTAGCCGTTGAATATCCTATGATACTCTTTGCTGATGACAGCACGGTAATCATCTCAGGAGAAGACTCAGATTTAGAGACATACCAACTAAACATTAATAGAACGCTTGAACGAATAATTGAATGGATGAACAAAAACAATCTGAAAATAAATTTATCTAAAACAAAAATAATGAATTTTAGACAAAGAGTTAATAAAACGATTGACTTAAATATTAATAATAGGAATACACAGATAGACGAAACTGAAATGACACGCTTTTTAGGATTACATTTAGACAATAAATTGACATGGAAAAATCAAATCGATGTAGTATGTAGTAAACTAGACCAATATTCTTACGCTTTATATAACCTAAGGAAAGTAGCTAATCAGTCTACTGTGCTTACAGCGTATCACGCCTACGTAACGTCCACTTTACGGTATGGAGTTATGTTCTGGGGAAACTCCACAGATAGAGAAAGAGCATTTAGAGCACAAAAGAGATGTCTTAGAGCAGCATGTTATGAAAAATCTTTAGAGTCATGTAAACCCTTGTACACAAAACATCAAATATTAACTTTGCCTTGCCTTTTCATCTATGAAGTAGCTATACATGTAAAATTTAACATAGGTCAATATACAAAACTTAATAGCATTAGACATCAAGGAGAAATATACGCAAAACCATTCAAAACGGCCTTACTTTCCAAAAGTGTATTTGGAATGGCACCCAAATTATATAATAAACTCCCAAAATGTATATTAAACTGTAATAATCAAAAACATTTTAAGAAAATTTTGCACGACTTTTTATCAAAAAAAGCCCACTACTCCATTCAAGAGTACCTCTGTGACACATTGTAACATCATCGTGTAATATTAAATATGAGACCGCTTTTGTTAACTTACGTAAATGTATTGTGATTTGCATGACTTATGTATTAAGTAGTAGTAAGTACCTAGATAATAAGTTTAACTGTTTGTACGCCTAATGGCAAGACCATGGTGATCCTATATTATTATGTTCCATCATTGTATCTACCCGTGTTCTACAGACAATAAATCAATTATGAATTATGAATTATGTCTTTTTGCTGTGCTAGTATTATGGCCCCTGAAAAGGGATGGATATAGTTTATTCTCTTCTGTAAAACGCTTCATAAAATCTTACTTAATTTAGTCGTTCTAAAAGCTGTTACTGATAGCTGATAGGCGTACCGGACCGCCACCATGATCGATCGTGAGGAAGGTGGTCCGCCGTAACTTCTTTCGATATTCGCTCTCGCTTACAAATACTAATAACTGGGGGCCTACCGCAAAAACCGTAATTCGCAAATTGCGGGGAGATTTCTCTTTTACTCTCACTAAGACGTATTAAGAGTGACAGAGAAAAACGCACGCAATTGATGAACTTCGATTTCCGCGGTTATGCCCTGAATTCCATATGGATGAGATTTATATTTTCTAATTAAAATACTTACGGTGTTACGATGCCGGGCATGTGTTTGAAAATTAATAAATGGCGGCCGTTAGCCGCCACTGTAGAACTCAAAAATGGTCACAATTTTTCATTTGTAGTCTGCCTCTTTCGCACTCATGGTATATTCATATGCGTGATGGCTTACGTTTTGCACACTTTAACTATCTTTAATTCTTTAAGCGTCATCTACTCATCGTAGATCTGTGATTGCAACTAGTTTTTTTAAATTTGCCGCCTTTTTCTACTGACGGAAATGTGTGTCCAACCTACATCGAATCGATTAGGTATATATAAATAGTTAGGAAAACCGTTTCGGACTTTGGATTTCAATTTTTGCAATTAATTATTCTGTAATAGCTATCATTTGACCAATTTAATCATGCCGAAATATAGACATACCTGATTAGATAAACTTACTTAAGTACATTAAGAATTGTGTAAAACTGATTCACATCGTGCCGACATCATGGTCACCCTAATGAGTTTGACAATTCTCGTCTTGTATTTTTATCTTAAAATTGAGTTAATAATGAATGATTGTGGTTCACCTGTAATAATATATACCACAATCAGCAAAACTTTCACTTCTACAACCTGTCACACAAAACATTTTTTACCCATTTTTTAAATATTTCGCAATTAAACTAGCTACCAATTATTTAAACTAGCTGTTAAGACAAAAGATTCTGTCTCTGGAAATTTAGTTTTAAATAAATATAATGAAAAATACTGTAAACATGGAAAGTATATCCACCTGGTGCATCAAAACATTCAATGTACTCGTATTAGAGGAAAAGATTTACAGATTGAACTTTTTATGAATGATTTTTATGTTGATATTTTATGTATTACTGAACATTGGTTAACAAATAATGAATTAATGCCTCAATTTAATAATCATCAGGTGGGAAGTTCGTTCACCAGAATTAGTTCCATACATGGTGGGTCGTTAATTATATTAAATGGTCAGTTAAAATTAAAGGAACGTAAGGATATTGAATCCATGTCTGTTGAACGGACACACAACGCACACAATGCACGGAACTAAGTGCAGTAGAATTGGAGCAAATTATTGTTGTCTGTGTGTATAGGCCGCCATTAAGTAATTTTGAAATATTTGAAAGTGTAATGGAATCTGTGCTACTTAAAATATCATCTTCTAGTAAGAAACTATTTATATGCGCCTACTTCAATGTAAATATTTTGGAAAATTCAACAATGTCTTGTAGATTATTGAATCTTTTCAAATCTGGTAATCTCAACCACATGTTTATGGAGCCTACTAGAGTGACTGCTACTTGTGCAACCTGTATAGATAATATTTTGACTGATATTGTTCCTATTACTAAAAAAGTTATCAGTAATTTAGAATCAGACCACTTAGGTCAATTAATGGTATTTGAGACATTAAGGCAAAATACTTTGAGAAAACAAATAACTTTTGTACCAGTAACCTCGGACCGCGTAGAAAGAATGAAGAAAAGTCTAGTTCAGGCGCTACCCTTGCTTGGCGCTTGTCTTCCGATATGGGTCCAAATTCACACTTTTATGGATCATTATAATGCGATATTTACTTCAAAATCGGTCGTAGTTGGTGGTGCCACAGAATAACTAATAGTACTACCGTACATAAAGTTCACTCCTTCACAAAAGTCAGATTTAGGTATAAAATTATACCTATACTCGCCGCCTGCAAGCAAAATTGAAACTTATAACCGCGCACGAACCGTGAATCTTCTTTGCGCACCGCAGTTTTATGACCCAGCTGTGAGTGCCGGCACATGGTTGTCACTTGACAAGTTTTTGTACCTATACCTACTAATTATTTTTAAGGTAAATAATTATGTAGGAATTACAAACGTTGATTCTGTAAACATAAAATTTTTATCCGGAGATAGTATGTCTGATTCTCATCTCACGGAAATATATGTCGGTCAGTTCCTAATATTGTTTCTGGGCAACCAATATTCAATAAATTAAGGATGTCTATTTTAACTTTTACTAAGTAAGGACTCCGGGAACTAAAGAAGAAATGCGACCCGATCGGGCGCCGCCGCCTTTACGCTGGCTTCCAAGACGACGCGCTATAATCATAGTCTAAGAGCTGGCAACTTAATTATGTTAATTGTTAAGTTAGTTTATTGGACCGATGGGCGTTTAACTGAGTATTTGTAACGAAATAAAATACAAATAGGTACAAAAACACCGCACCCACTCTAAAGCACCGCAGAGAACGTGGCGACCTAATAGAGACGTACAAAATACTATCTGGGCACTATGACCTCAAGGATTTCCAAGAGATGTTCAAGCGCAACAACAACAACCGTCTGAGAGGTCATCATTTAAAGTTGGAAAGGCATAGGGCTCACAGTAACCCATACAAACACTTTTTCAGCAATCGAGTGGTGAGGGCTTGGAACAGGCTCCCAGAAGTAGTGGTTTCAGCACCAAATGTGAACCAGTTTAAAAATAAATTAGACAAGCACATGATATCTACTACTCGTTCATGATAACTATCTTTATGAATATTGGATACAGGTCATATCAGTTGTCAAACTGCCTGCCTGCTTATTAAATAATAATAATAATAATAAAAATCAAATGTGTTTATTACAACATTATCTTTGAATTGTTTTACTTTTAACTATTATTTAATTGATTTATCCCAAATTTAAAAGTTCGATTATTAAATCTCAGAGTTGAAAATATACAATCTTAATAAATAGTCCGCAGGGAAACACGAATATGGCAATTACCTACGTAAATGAATCTCTTGCAGTAATTGAAATATTTCACTTCGAGGATTTCCGTGTAAATAGTGCTTAAAATTGTGTGTAAATGCAATCCCTAATTTTTGAACGTACTCATTTATTTCCTGAGAAGGCACTCGGTGGCAAAATTTGTTCAACCTCTCGTGCTTCGAAGCCCTCACACGCTCAAAATTCCACTATTTGAACCACTCGCTACGCTCGTGGATCAATTTTGAAATCTTTCGCTGCCTCGGGTCTGGATATAATAACTAGTGATGGGTAGGACATCAATTTAAAATGAGTTTGTATGAGTACCTCATTCTCTAAAATGAGGTGTTACAATGTCTTACTTCAAATGAGGAGTGGTACTAGCAGTTTTGCAGCATCGACTATTCCATCAACTCCAACGGCAGCAAACCATATTTAATGTAAATATATATTTAGGCATTGCTAAACTTCCTTTTAAATATTTAATTGGAGTGCAATTCTGGAGGTTTAAAACAGAACTTTAACAACAGAAGACATACATTTAAGAATCAAACTAAGGAGTTAAAGTACATACATCCTATTGCAACTTAATTTGATGCTTTTATGAAACTTGTTCTAATTTAGCAGTTTATTATTTTTATTGTTAGATTGTTCAGTATCAATTTTTGCTACTTGATATCATTTTAAGTTTAACATTCATATATTGAAATAAATACTAACCATAAACTACCAAACAAACAATTAACAAACTAAGGAGAACAAATCCAATATTGTTTGTACCATTATTATATAGAAATTACTAACTTACCACCTCATAATTTATCAGTAATAATATCATTGTAATATGATAACAAACGAAAGCCTCAATAACGTTCGCGCGGTAATGCCACCGGCGTGTAATATACACTTGATTTTTGTATGCAAAAGACACAACGAAAGACCCACAGGTATATTTTATCGCGAAAACAATGTTAATATATTGTTATTTTGGCATAATTATAAGAATGGTCACTGATCACTATTTATAAAACACAACTAAAGATTACGAACAACTTTTTCGAGTTTCTCGTATTATAAATATGTCAAAATCATAAATGATCGAAATAGTTTACGAAGCACGTTAACAAAAAGTATTACAAATTCAAATCGTTAAAATGTACATGTTTATTTCACCTATACAAATTATATTTACTTTTTTTATTAATAAACTAATGTAAATTATCATATTTTTTGTACGCCACTATATTATATTTCAATAATTTAAATAATATTTTGGTCTCTTAAACGATAACTGTTTTTAAGCAAGCTTCGTAAATGCCCAGTGAGACTTGGTTGGCATTTCAATCGCTTATCAAGTAACCATTTCACTGTCCAGTCTAATTGATTCAGATTATACATGACACCAGCAATATGAGTCTTGAGGTCAGGTTATACTGGTATGCGCGTTAGTACAATAATAGCTAACAAATATGGAGGCCTACCGCGAACCACGAAGTTTTGCTTTGCTGTCGCACTTACGTATGAAATTACAAGTGCGACAGAGAAAAAAACTTTCTTCGGTAGGTTCTTTGATGACTTAGATTTTTCGCTTTTGACAAGTAACTTAGCAATGCTAGGATCAAAATGGCGTAATATGTATGTAAGCTTGCGGACGCTTACGCTTGTTTTCTTTCGTGTTTCATTTTTAACGTATTTTCGATGAGGTGTTATTGAAGCACGGCGCGTGTCTGTCTCACTCCCTCTTTCGGTAAATCCAATTCATTGTTTCATTTTGAAAGGATTTTTGAGGGGATGTCACAGTGAGGCGAGTGAATGGTATAAACACAACGCATTTCTCGGTGGACCTTTTGTCCTTGCAATAAGGTTTGTAGTTGGACAGTTGATAGTATGAGCGATGAATACGATGACGTCAATGACTCATTTCTTCATTTGAATGTCGGCGAGCACCGAGCGCCTCGCGACTCTCTTGCGAGTTGTGAGGAACGCGAGTGAGTTTGAAAGGCTGAGAGTTTTTTTTTAAATTTGAAGTGTTTGAGTGGTAAGAGCTGTGTGTGATGCGCGCGAGTAAATGAGTAAAATTAATTGAGGAGTGATGTATGACATTTATGCGGTGTGAAGTTCTGCGACAATTTAACAAAGTGAGTGGTACAAATGAGGTGCCTCACGAGTGAGCAACTCAACACTAATAATAACAAGAAGTTAAACAACAACTTTGCCCCCTTGTATAATAAATAACTATTTAACCACACCTATGCGAGGAAACTACAATTTGTTTTAATTGCAACAATTTTTATTACATGTAATAAATATTAATTGTATGTAATATTTATTATTCAAAATAATCGTTTAAGTATTATTAGTCTATCCAACAAGCTAATTAACGCGTGAACAACAAATCAAAATCTAATTACGTTAACTCTCTAGAGGATAAAATGCAACTTTACTCACTGTTTTTAAAGGGTAAAATCAGCCTGTACGAGCGGGTGTGGTGAAAAATATGTTTTGTTGTGTGAATGTCGAAATTGTTGAAAAGAAAGTACGATTCGGGAAAAGGTCACTAGCTCTTAGACTATATCAATCATCAACCTACTTGACGACGTAATTATAGGTACCTTCTTGTTTAACATTTTGTGATACATTGTTGTTGATATATGTGTGTACCTATAAGTTATTCATAAGGAATAATTTAGTAGGTGCTTAATTGACCTTACCCCCCAGGCTATTGAAAAATTCTTAGAAGTAGGTATTTACCTAGTCTAAGCTTAGGAATGCATAATTCATTTTAATTTGGTCTAAAGCGCTTTAGTTTTATGCAAACAAAACAAATCAAAATGTTATCGAATTTGATTAATGAGTATTTATGTTATGGTTTAAAGTTTAAATTCATAAAAATGACTTAACTTTCGATATCGTCCAGAATTTAAAAAAATGTTATATCTGCTTCCTTGTTCTTCCGTTTATTCAGACATCAGTAAACAGACATCTTTTACATATATATAGACATCTTTTATACGGATTAGATCGAGATTTAGGTTTCAAATCCATTGCGTATTTTAAAATTTGCGCGAGCGCCACGTGACACGACTATCGTGATCGTGCGAGCCGAGCGGCAGCCCGCTGCTATACGCCTGCGCGAGAGGCGCGCCGGCCAAATATACCTAAACTGCGTAGTGACACCCCCCTGCCTCAATATCATTTTTAAAGACCTATCCATAGATACCCCACACGTATGGGTTTGATGAAAAAAGATTTTTTGAGTTTCAGTTCTAAGTATGCGGAACCCCCAAAATTTATTGTTTTTTTTTTTCTATTTTTGTGTTAACATCTTAATGCGGTTCATAGAATACATCTACTTACCAAGTTTGAACAGTATAGCTCTTATAGTTTCGGAAAAGTGGCTGTGACATAATCGGACAGACAGACGGACATGACGAATCTATAAGGGTTCCGTTTTATTGCCATTTGGCTACGGAACCCTAAAAATTAAATACACTTGCATATGTAACATAGGTCTAACTGTACATGGGATAAAATCATTCGCAAATCGAAGAACATCATTACATTTACAATTCGCTAAAGGCATTTTTGTTTTGTTATCCTCTAAATTAGTATTGAACAGTTTTTTTTTTGTTAGGCTGTTTGAATGTCCCACTGCTGGGCAAAGGCCTCTCCCCTTGATTTCCATGATTCCCGATATACAGGTATTGCAAATAAATAAAATTCTATTGTCCATCCAAGCTGTTGCAAGAATAATTTATATACATATTATATATACTGCTACTCAGTCGAGATGTAGTAAGTCTACATGTAATTAACTTTACCTAACTACAAATATTGCTTAAGTTATTGCACAGGATGAGAGTTTGTTTAACTACTCTTAATACCAAATTCAGAGCAGTAACTATACTATCATTAATAAAGAGATAATGGGCTGCATTATCAATTCATCACACGGGAACCATAACATTAACCCGAGACCAAGAAGCCAAGCTTAGGAGTACTTAGTCCTAGAAAATGAGTATGGGTAATTCTGCGAGACTGTAATGTCAGTTACCACTTTTTTCTTTTAGATAAGTATAAAACATATTGATATTTACTGGCAAATTTTGATTAAAAGGTTACTTTGAGTATAAAAGTTAATAAAACAATCAGTGGATTTCTTACTTTTTTATTGAGTCCAGCCCTTACATTTAACAATTAACGGTTGGATTTAGCGACACGCTCCAGCTCGTCCTTCTTCTTGATAGCATAAGAGTTGGAGGAACCCTTGGCAGCATTGATGAGCTCGTCGGCGACGCACTCCGCGATAGTCTTGATGTTTCTGAAGGCGGCCTCGCGGGCACCCGTGCACAGCAGCCAGATAGCCTGGTTGACGCGACGCAGCGGCGACACGTCCACGGCCTGACGACGCACGGTACCGGCGCGACCGATTCTGGTGGAGTCTTCACGGGGCCCGGAGTTGATGATGGCCGTCACAAGGACTTGCAGGGGGTTCTCACCGGTTAGCAAGTGGATGATTTCGAAAGCGTGTTTCACGATTCTTACGGCCATCAGCTTCTTGCCGTTGTTGCGACCATGCATCATCAGGGAGTTCGTCAGACGCTCCACGATGGGGCACTGAGCTTTGCGGAAACGCTTGTGTGCGTACCTACCAGCTGAGTGTGGTAAATACTTGGCGTATTTCTCCTTCACGGAGATGTAATCTTGCAGGGACATGTCCGAAACCTGGACATCGTAGCAGCTCCATCGCCCAAAAAGCTTGATTTCGGGAATATCGGCCGCTTGGGGTAGGGGCGCGTTGTCGACGGCCACGCTGCCTGCGTCCATGCCGTCATCAACCCAGCTTTCATCAGCCATGATTATTTCAGCCTATAAACAAACGATTACTGTGTTAAAACATGATAAATCACACACATTTTGTATAATTTCACTACTATTTAAATGAAAAATACTTACTTTTAGGCTAAGAAATAGTGACCTAACCTTGTGTTGTCAGTGGAACACGGTAAAAAGGAAGTGGATTAGAAACGTGAAGTTGGCATCACACTTTTAGTGTTGCCATGATAAAGTAAATATTTTAGTTACTCATATTAATAAATTAAGATGTGTGTACATAGGGCAGAATAAAGACATATTATATGTATATGTTTTTTGACAGCAAAATATATTGACTGTTCTAAAAAAAGTAAACAATCGTAAATTTTCTTCTTTCCGAGCTTAATAACAAGTTGTAGCGTATTCAATGTGACAATATACTATTAATATTTTCGTTTTCCCTCATTTTACTTGATTCTTATGCCCATTCCCCGCATTGAGCTACGTAGGCCGTTAGCGAAATGGAGGCATGTGCCAAAGAGCATATAATCACTACGTTTTATGTGCCAGGTACTACATTATCAATCACTACGTTACATTATAACATAGCAGTATATGTTACAGCGTCGTGTACTAATGCACTGAGATCAGAGTGAAATGAAACGTGTCGTAATGTCAAACTTTTGACATTTCACTGTGCGTGAGATGTGCTTCGGTCCCCATCAAAGTAGATAAGTTTTCCTCTGTCTACCCTTATCTATCTTTTACGCCGGCCGGAGACCCTATCTATTGTGATAATATCGAAGCGAGGTAACAATAGGCGTTTTTGCAGTGACCTCATAATCAATACATAATTTAACACCAAGGTTAGAAACAGGTGTACAAAGTTCGGTCGCTATGGCTGCGATGAAAAATACCAAGAATATTAAACTTTTCACCTTTCTGGCTTCGAAATGTAATACTCAAGTGAGCACGAGAAGATTCTTGAACCTACAAGAGTACCACAGCAAAGATCTATTAAGGAAGCATCAGGTATCAGTTCAGGACTTCCGTATTATTGATACCAAACTAGATCCTAAACCACTCGGCGACTTCAAAGCTGATGAGTACGTGGTGAAGGCCCAGATCCTAGCCGGCGGCAGAGGTAAAGGTCATTTCGATAATGGATTTAAAGGGGGAGTTCATTTGACCAAAAATCCCAAAGACATAATGGGCTTAGCAAAAAATATGTTAGGTCATAAATTAATAACCAAACAGACTCCAAAGGAAGGCATAAAAGTAGAAAAAGTCATGGTGGCCGAGAGTGTAAACATCAAACGCGAGACATATTTGAGCATAATAATGGATAGAAGTTTTAATGGTGCAGCTTTGGTAGCATCGCCAGCAGGTGGCATGGATATAGAGGCTGTGGCGGAGAAAACGCCCCATTTAGTGAAGACTTTGCCCATTGACATATATGAGGGCATTTCTGATACTGTAGCAATTGAGATTGCAGATTTCTTAGAGTTCAAAGGTGATCTAAAGAAGAAATGTGCTGAGGAGATTAAAAAAATGTGGCAATTGTTTACAAAGGTATGTAAGTTAATTGTTTACTATCTTAACTACTATGTTTATTTTACAACTATTATCTTTTTTAATTACACTCAATGTTTAATTTCATATGCATGTTGTGCTTGCCTGTAAGTGTGAGAGGAATGTGTATTATTGTGTATCTTCTGTTACAATAATAATAGTCAAGGAACTCATTAGATTACTTATTTATTATCTTTGTGTTCTTTTGGATTTCTTCTTAAAATACTTTTCTCTGAAATTTGATGTTATAATCAATGAGCGGAATTCTTCATAGCAAAAATCAAACTGTCAGAGGGATTGACCTAACTGTTTTATCGACTTATCAATGTTACGGAATAATATCGCATTAGGTATCCATAATCAACTTAAAAGATTATTCTGTAACATTTGACCTCTTTGATAAGCAATTTGCATCTCCGTATTAAAGTAAAATAAGTTTTGATATGAAGATAAAGGTAAGATTTATTTCACAGATATTACATAATTATAACAATAAACTATAAATAAACTTAATAATAATAAAAAAGGCTACAAATAAACTTAAAGTAAATAAAAAACGTCTCCCAAGTCGCTGCCAATGCTGGCAATGCTTATCCTTTGAGCAAAATACTGGCCAGCCCTCTGGTCACCTGTGGCATCTATAAGGCGCGACGCTAGGTCCTTGTAGAGCCGACGCGCGCTTGGCCCCCACGGCCCCAGCGTTTCGACCCCAAACGCCTCGAAAATGTAGCTACTGACGAGGGTGGCGTATTTTCGGCGTTTGAGGTCTTCGGCCGCGGACGCGGCACGACCAGCACCACTGCTGGTACCCGGAAGGTGGGACGGCGCGAGAGTGTCAACGCATGTGGCATCCCAAACTAGAGGCCGTCCCAACTTCCAAGGCACCAGAGTCATACCGTCGGGCCTCTTGCCATCGTCCCTTGCCAAACCGACGGGCTCCAGTATGGCCGGAACTTTGACACTGACAAAGGCCCTTCGGATGACATCGTTGATGGTGGCGTGTCGGGGTATGCGGCCGGCGCTTCTGCCACAAGAGAGTCCATGGTGACCATAACTATCCACCATGGCACCACAACGGCAGCGATGGGGAACGTTCGTTATAGTCCCTAAACGCAAACAAGCTGCCAGTCGAAAAGTGGAGTTGTCGATTAGAGTGCCTATGGATGGTGAAGGTAGAGCTTGCAACCACAGTCCCGACTCCCACTCCGCAGTGGCAAGAAGACGAGCTCGATCTGCCGTACCAGTAAGTAAATCATGTCAGCGTCACATATGTCATTTATGTCACTTGAGTTTTCATGAGTGATTTCCGTGCCGTGTTACTAAAATGGTTAATCCTAAAAGAAAACAATAAAAAAATGGATACAGTAAGATTCTTATTTCAGTTTCAAAAAAGATTCTTCCACAATATATTGCTCTAAATGTTACGTTCATTTACATCATAAAAGTATTTTCTGTTTTATTCTTTACAGTGGCGGTCAGCTAATTAGGGACACCTGTGTTTAGTTAAGTGACAAATATTTATCGATAAGTCGATAAAACAGTTAGGTCAATCCCTCTGACAGTTTGATTTTTGCTATGAAGAATTCCGCTCATTGGTTATAATCAATAGGCGGGCACACAGTGCGAGCATACGCACAATGTGCACTGCACTACTGCACATGTGATGATACACACTCTGTGTGGACCCAACTAATAACATAAAACCATGCTACTAAGATAGTGATCTAATCTGCCAAAATAATAATTATGGATGTAATCAGTTATTGAGTTCTGTGTTGATTTTTCATTATTATTTACAGGTGGATGCAACCCAACTTGAAATAAACCCTTTAGTGGAGACAGACGATGGACGAGTGGTTGCTGTGGATGCTAAGATCAACTTTGATGACAATGCTCAGTTCAGGCAGCAAGAGATATTTGCATTGGATGATGATTCTGAATCAGATCCTAGAGAGGTAATGCAATCTTAGATCATATTTACTATCCTCAAACTATTCAGACTTTTGGCATGTCAAACAGACACAATTAGGGTCTTGGATATACGGAAGGTAGAGGCAAGGAAGAAAATTTCCATATACCAAAAAGTGTCTGAAAAAAAAACATAAATAGGTGGTGCTACAATACCTAGAATACTTGAGGAAAAAATCGAATCATAGACGGCGCACTTCGCTCCGTCAATAACGCCTAGGTTCTTAGCTACTCTGGAGAGATTTGGAACTATTATTTATAGCTGACAGCTGGAAACTTTTGCAACAATTCTGCCTAAGGAGTAAGGAGCTTCAACAAAACAAAACATTAACATTGATGTTGCCAACTAGTTGATAGTTTTTTTGTCAATGGGTTGATTTTATTACCTTACTAAAACTAGGTGAGCAGACATTGATCTGTTTATTACTTGATTTTGTCAACAACACACCACACTCTGTCTTGTTCATTCACACTTGTTAAAGAGCTGCTGAGCCACTGAAATATTGACATTACTGCTTGACATTAGTTTAATTTTATTTTATTTTATGAAACATTTAGTTCATTGAAACAACGACCACCACTAGTCTTAAGTGGAAAAGTGCATTAATAATGAAAAAAAAAAGGTTAAAATGCCATATTATGTGGGAAATTGTAGCAGGCTATTCTTTTTTGCTGTGGGACAAAAATTGGCTCCCTAACAAAATGCGATTTTAGTGGTGGTTTTTGCATTTATTTACAAATGAAATTGTTTTGACCAGATTAATGTCATCTGTGTCATGTTTTTACAGAAAGAAGCAGCTGCTCTCAACCTCACATATATAGACATGGATGGAAGCATTGGCTGTATGGTGAATGGGGCTGGTCTGGCCATGGCCACTATGGACCTGATTGCACTGAGTGGTGGCCAGCCTGCAAATTTCTTAGACCTTGGAGGAGGTGTGGGTCAAGCACAGGTCTCGGCAGCGTTGAGGATTTTGGAGTCAGATCCGAAAGTGAAAGTTGTATTTGTCAATGTTCTTGCTGGTAAGTAATGGATAAAATAAAAAATTTACAATAATGATTTTTGTTCTCTTTGTTAGTCACTTATATTGACATGGTGCACAAACCCATAGATAGGCCAGGATAGGTTACCCACATCCTAAGAAATTTAGTATAATTGCCCACTTTTAAGTAGTGGCATAGACAAGAATATACTAAGAGTTGTGTTACACAGTAGAATTTTGATTATCCAAACTTTTATCAGGTTTTATATTTTTTTAACTTTATTTGTAGTTAGTTGCAGTCACTGCAGATCTGCACAAAATACCCTGTACAGAAAATTGTCTCCAGGGGGCATCACTTATCTCGGCAGCTGACTACCTTAAATTTATAATATACTGTACCGTTTAATAATGTAAAAAGGTGTTGTTTTTGTTTAATCTCATCTCAAAAAACCCACACTTCGATTTATCCAAACTAGTCTTGGTCCCAATTAATTAGGATAATCGAGGTTCTACAGTGCACTACTTTATCTATGGTAGAGGAATAGGAATGTACTTGTATGTCTACTGAAATATTAACAAGTTTTTCCATTTCAGGCATTGTGAACTGTGCTACAGTTGCTAACGGAATCGTGGCAGCTTGCAAAGCAAACCCACCAAGGCATCCTATAGTCATCAGGCTGCAAGGTACAAACTCAGCCACAGCTAAGAAAATCCTTGAGGAGTCCGGCTTGCCCTTGCACATGATAAATGACGCGGATAAAGCTGCCCAAACCGCAGTGAGATTAGCTAATTCTAAGTAAAAAAGAAACTAAACAAGCAAAAGAATCAACACTTTTATGTTCAATATGAAATGTTAGTCCTCAAACATTTAAAGTGAGACAACTTCATGTTGGTAATGAATTAATGATGAACATGGTGTTGATGCAAAATTATCTTTACAGGTTTTTATGTTACAGGAATTGTTATGTTAATCATAGTTTATGTAGTGAGATGTATTACACCATTTAACTAATACAAAATCATTTTGAAGACTGATTTGCTAACACCATACTAAAATTGTACATAATGTTTTTGTATTTTTCTTTTATTCAATGAAATGGTCTTCCATGTACTTGGCTTTGTTTTAATCTATATCGTCCGATGTATGAAAATTAGAGTTGTTATTGGAAGTATCCTGTTTTTATTTTATTCCGCATGTTAACATTAAAAGGTAAATACTATCAAAACGAAGTAATGTTTGACGCCCAAAAGATGACGACGGACATTATCTACAAAAAAAATTAGAATGTGGGCATTGTAGAAAATGAACACAAATTTTGATGTAACATACATTTTATTAAACAAATACGATTATAGTTAAATTTTACAACAAAATCTAAATATGTATTATGAAATTTCTATAGTAACTACTAATGCGTAACGAATAGCCGAAGCCGCTCTGGTGACCAGGGTCAAATTTATCATAGTTTAAATTACTGGGACAAAATAAATATTACAGAAACTTTTACTGAATGGTGTCCTGTGCTCTGCTAAGTAATCGTATTACCAACTCTTCAACCAACTAAGAGATAGAATACACACCATTTGTAGTGTTCCGACCTTTCGAGACTGAACTGGATTACAATTATTTACATTAGCATAAAGCAAGATTAGGAATATTATACACGGATTTTTTATTAGGAATAATAAGATCGACTTGCAAATTTTCAGATGTTGTTTACTCACAACTAGTTGGTAAGTGTTCATTTACGTTAATTATTAATCAAACAGTTCTCTGACTACGTAAATTGATATGTCAAACGAAAAAAAAATCATACTCAAGGTTGATTTGATCCGTGAATTGTAATAAAAGGTTCCGTAATTGACTCTGAACAGCTACGATTTTGAAGAATTTATCCCAGCTTCAGGTGGTGCAACTAATAAATGCAATATTCATTGTCCTAATTCTGCAGGATTTAAGATGTATAATAGGGATTAGTTTAGTGTGATAGACATCGGCACGGTGGTATTTATGTGCGAAGACTTAGCTGATTTCATGTGACATGGGAAATCCGCATCTCTAAGTTCGACAGTTATCTTTATGCTGTAATAAATCGTACCCCTTTTTTCTACTCATAATAAGAAGCTTTACAAGGGTAAAACTCATTTCAATACGAAAACTGTATGCATTTTTACTTCTTTTAAATTAAACATTTTTTATCTTCTATCAAGAACAAAGGAGCTAATGATTCTAAGTAGAAAGAAAACTGATACGCTTTTTATAGAAAGGTCTGATTGTCGTCGCACTGAAACCTGCCTAATTTAGCCATTTGGCGCCGTAACGGCGGTGTAATCAGTCGATCAAGCTCTGAAGAGGTTGAGCCGCCGGCCCTGGGGCGAGGAGTCGGTGGTGAGCGCCATGTTGGCGCAGATCTCGTCGAAGGAGGGCAGGTGCGCGAGGCGCCCGCGCGCCGCCACCGACGGCCGCGCGCCCAGCATGCGACGGGCCACGCGCACGATGTCGTCGGCTGACACTTTTTCTACAACAACAATGTGCATTGAACTATTGTATTTTATAACGTAATCCCTAATGAAATGACATTTTAGAATTCTTTAATGTTTACTGTAGGACACAGCCATCAAGCCAAAATGTTCAAGTGTCGAATATGAATAATATTTTAGTAATATTGATTTATTTTTTCTTAAACGTCAATTCGCAAAAATATTAATTAAACTAGAAACTCTGCTTCCTAAAAACCTGTCTTAGTGTAAATAAAACTCCTCCCCAAATATTTTCCTGTAGGTGATGTTAAATTTAAACAATTATAGGATATTTTTTAAATACATTTGAATAACCTTATCCATTCGCAAAATAAATGCTATACTTCTTTTGTTTAAATAAAAGTTAAGAACAGTATGTATATAAACTAAAAAATTGCATGCCTACTATTATGAATGAGTTAATTCATTAATATAAGTATCACACGACATCAATCTCCCACAGGTATATGCGACCCAGTATGAGTACCCATACTGCCAAGTTAAGATGGATCCATCTTAACATATTACATTACTGGAATGACAAAATTAAATCTAGTTAAGATGCAATCAATGATTAACACATTATAATGCAAGGCATACATACCAATTTCATCGATAAAGAAGGACGGCGGCTTCCTCTTCCCGGTCGCGAGCACTTGTCGCCCGACGTCCTCGAACACCACCGGCCTGGCCTCCAGGTTCATGAGCAGCATCGACTGCAACTGGGTCTTGGCTCGCTGTCCAAACAAACTATTTTTCTCAAACTTGTAATGAAATGTTGACATGACTTCAAATTAGGTCCGGAAATACTACAAATCAGGTGCGATGAGTGATGATGATATGTAAAGGAATTTCATACAGCCTTACACACCTAGGCATGTAAGGCAACCTTCTTTTGTTTTTTAACGTCAAATAATGGCACGTCTTGGCATTCAACTATAAAAAACCTATAAGCAAAATTCTGCCAGTATGCTTTTTTTAATTCTTTTGTCTTTTGTTTTCTTGTTTGTGTTTGTTAAATACATATTATTTCAGGAATTAAAAGGGGAACAAAAAATTCATTATTTTTGCGCTACGACGCACGGTTTAGGAGATACAGCCCCAAAAAGTTTTATTTTTTTCAGTCATGCAGAAATCTTTATAGGGTTGTATCTCCTAACCGTGCGTCGTAGCGTAAAAACAATCAAATTTTCGTTCCCCTTTCGGTAACAACAAAAAACACAAAAAGAAAGGAAAAGCGTAATGGCGTGCGTGGTAGCACCAAAATAATTACATTTTTGTTCCCCTTCAATACCCCAAGCACTGAATAACCTATCACATTAGGACATGAAACAATCATCATCATCATCATCCTATTTTTTTTTAAATTATTTCATTGCAAGTTGCGTCTCCCTTTCCGTCCTCGCTACGCTCGGCCGTCTATATCTACTTTACCTGCAACCCTACATTTCCCGGCCTCTATAGTAATGTACTATTACTGAACTGTAAATGTCAGACGCGTAGGTTTGTTTATCCTGAACTAACGACCCGCCCATACGTGTCATAAAACCTTAACAAATAATACACCTAAACCTTCCTCAAGAATCACTCTATTGATAGGTGAAAACCGCATGAAAATCCGTTCAGGAGTTTTTGAGTTTACCGCGAACATACGGACAGACTGACGCAGCACGACTTTGTTTTATAATATGTAGTGATATTTAGTAGGGTAAACAATTTCTGTGTAACAAGCTGGTAACAAGTTACTGTAATGTTTAATTGCAGACTGCCTCCTGCACATTCCTCCTTTCAAGAACCCGTACTCGTTGTAGAACTATCTAGGAGTTCTTTCAGCCATCTGCCGAGTTCCTACTGCATTATCAGATCAGGTCCATGTTAGCATAAGGAAGTGGTTTTATTTGAAACGGCAGAAACACTATGCCAATGTAAAGAATGAAGCTACGCAGGTAAAGAAAACTACAACCATTCATTCGTAAATAAAACGTATTATCTTCAAACTTTAGCTTTTACACCCAAACCCAAACTTTTTTTTTAATAACAAAAATGTGCCGCAGTAAAAAAGTCTACGTTTAGTACTTCGTTTTTTTAGTATTAGAAAGAACTCCGCAGAAATAAGCTTGTGGTTTCAAATCTGGTACTTTCTAGTAAAACTTTGAAGTAAATTATGCGTATTGATATTGACCATGCTACATTGCATAATTCCATTATTATTAATTAATTTTCTAAACTGTGCTTTTAATAGGTAGGTATTCAAATAAAATGCTTTTTTAAGTATGTGATTTTTTTTACGTGTACCTAAATTTATTTTTGAACTAGGTATTACGTTTAAGTACCAGATAATAAGCATTATACTTGGTTATTATTTACCCACTCATGGCAGTTAATGACAATAATGACATTACATACGCGATATGAGCTTATATAGGGACCGTGCGCGTTGGAGGCAGGCTGGCGCAACAAGGAACAAAATAAGTATGTATGGAACTTGTTTCGCAAATCTTTGCCAACGAAGAAAAATAAAACGTCAGTGCTATATATTCTGTCAAGTTTACATCAAGTCAACTGTCAGCCTAATTGTTTTGTTTGTTATGAAGGCTTCAATGTTTTGTTCGGGTATTTCGTGCAATTTCTTTATTATTTAGTGAAAATATCGAGAATAGTGAACCGTGATCAGAGTAAAGAGTGACTTTGTTATAATGCCACCGAGAAAATGGTTTACTAAGTGTGAAATATGTGGCAAGCCAGCCACTCGAGAAAATCACGAAAAAAGGGATTTTATGGCGAAATTTCCCTTGGATAAAGACCGGTACGTATTGCTTTAGATACTTTTGACCTTATTTTGGTGCAGCAGGCTTTAAACACATCGAAAATTTGATATTTGATATTATTTTTAGTTGTGAACTAGGGATGTACTAAAACTATCGATAATTGTATGTTTATTTGTATATCAGTGTAAGTAATTAAATAAAATATGTCCTGAGAACTTGCAAAATTTATTCGTCGAAGATTTTCAGTGGAAAATTATATATCATCTATGCATTAATGGTCATTATTTGACATATTTTTTTAATCTAGTAATTATTTAATATATTAATCTGAAATGTAAGTAAATTAATCTCTCTTTTTGTAATCAATAAAAAATATTATACGACATTATTACACAAATTGACTTAATAATCCCATAGGAAGCTCAATAAGACATGTGTTGTGGGTACTTAGACAACGATATATAAGTACATAGAAAACACACATGACTCAGGAACAAATACGCATCACACAAATAAATGCCCGCACCATAATTTGAACCTGGGACCATCGGCTTCATAGGCAGGGTTACTGCCCAGTAGGCCAGACCGGTTCTCATGACAGACATATAAATACATAAAAAGTTAGAGCATTGATAAAGGGTTGTTGATAACTGGATGCCGAAAAACATGATTTATAGATGCATATTAGCGCTAAATAATCAGTTGATCATCTCATTAGCAAATACTTGGAATATAAACTGTAGATAAAGTCATATTTGTCCAAGGCTGTATGTTTTCAGATGCAGGCAGTGGGTCAAATTTGTTGGGAACGAAGACCTGACGATACATCTTCCCATAGAAAAGTAACATTTATTGAAACATGTATGTGCAGAACATTTTGAAAATAAAGCTTTAAATAAATAAAAAAACACTACTTAAAAACTGTTTTAAAATAATTCGGGTCCACATTAAGCCCGACCAGATATTAGTCCACTCAAAGAACTATCCACTATATAACATAGAACTTAAATGTGGACTCGATGCTAACCTGATTTCGAGTACAAAATTTGTAGACAGGAGCCTATGTTTCAACCCTCCCCATTTTATCGATATCGATAAGAATCGCAAGCGTGTAGCGTACTACACTATTTAAATCGGTTATGTTGGTATTATGGTTCCTTGACAGTTCTTTGTCGTAGATTTTGGTAATAATTTGCGAAACAAACCGAGTCCACTCGCTAGTATGGAAGTCCCGTCTCTTAAAACGTAGTGATTATATGCTCTTTGGTTGGAGGGTCTGCCATCTTGTGGCCTGAATCGGAACCATAAACATGCACATGTACACGCCACGTGTTTTCTTGTGCATAGTAGTTTCTGCCATCTTTTGGGCTACATCGGAACAAAAAACATCACATTTACGCCTCGCGCCAAAAATCTGACTGCTCCTGTGCTGCCTCCTAAAGTTCATGCACGCTCCCTATATGAGTTTTTGAAAGTAACCGTCAACGAGCATTTAACGCGAGTGTGTTTGCATTACATTGCGGGCCGAATTATTTTGTATGGATAAAATTTTAATTGCAATTCTAATTAAAAATTATTTAATTACATTTCTTATGTCCTATACTAACCACCGTTAAGAGATTCGCCCGTATTAGATTTACACACTGTATACTATGATATCTGAACTGCTAGTCAGCCACTCACCCTCAGCTCCGTCTCGCCGACCTTGCCGGCCATGTTGGCGAGCTCGCGCGCGATCACGACCGCGGTGTCGTAGATGCGGTTGGGCGGCGACGCCGAGTGGACGCAGAACACGCCGGTGTCGCCGTACGCGTGGTTGTACGCCGTCGCGTTGAACATCCAGTGATATCTGGAAGTTATACAATTATATGGTCAACCTTGGAACTAATTCTTTGCCATCTGGATTGCTTTTGCTATCTAACATTGAGAGATAGAATCAAACAAAACATAAGTTTTTTATCAAAAAAATCCTCTTTTATACAGACTTTTATCAATGCCCGTGCTTATACAACTAAAACAATTCTAACAAACCCAAACACACTGAAATTGCGTTGTTTTATCACAGAGTTCCTATAGCCACCTCCTGTGTCCATCACCAGATCAGCTCAAATAACTCTTGATGGTACCGTAATATTGCATTGTCACCCACCTTATAAATAATGGAAAGTGGGTCTAATATAGTTTTCAATATACATACTACAGACATTGCAATTTAAATAAAAGCATGTAAAAATCGAATACCTCGGAGCCCGAATCATAAATCAAATAATTTCACAACATAATTAGCATAGCAGAAACAGATTCTACGAAGTTTGCAATGTTACCTCGCAGCATATGTTTTCAATGTTTTACTCTTAGGTTGTTTGACTCAGGGAATCCCAACAAACCTTTCTAAAAAAATATGTTCATTATACCTTTTATCATTAAGCAATCCTTACTCCCCAGTCCCCAGGCCTGGTACGAATTAAGCAGCGTTTCTACGTAATGGTGTTGGGAGCGTATGGCGCCAACGGGTGACGGACCTTACCTATTAAGCACGTTGGTGTAGAGGCGTGTGTACATGCCCTTACCAGGGCCGCCGGCGGAGAAAGAGCCGCCGCCGCCCATCATCATGTTCAGCACGCACGTCGTCACGAAGTCTGGGTCTCCATGCGAGCAACCTTAACGAAGGTCAAAAATTCGTCATTCAAACGTTCATTTAAATAATTTATGGCAGGTGCAAAGAAAGGACGGAAGGGCTTTAGCTCGATAGGCCCTTCTAATTTCGTTACATAGCTCTTAGTATTTTTGTATATCTAGCTCACTGGTCGTCGAACTAACATTAGCATGCAAAATATTAGCACTCCGGAACCTTGATATGATTTGCGTTCATAATGGTATGTTTGTGATATATGATATTACAGAACAAGTTATAAGAAACAGAATTTTCTGAACTTTGGTTTTATTTAGCAACAAAAGCACAAACGAAATAACACTTACTTTCTAATCCAATAACAACGTGAGATAGCTCTGGTAAGTCAGATCCAGGGTAGAGTGGTATTTCACATTCTTCCTGTAAACAAAACGGACATCGTTATTTATTTGTTAAAATTGATAACCGCTTGAGAGGCTTGCTTGTGTCAAGCCCTATGGTCGGTTTCGATGGTCACAATACGATTGGCACGGGCGGGCTGTCTGAGAAGTATCACCCGCCATACGTCGTCGGAGTGTGATTTACCTAAGCTATGCCTGTTTTCCGTGTTTTTAATGTATTAAATCCTTTATTTAATGAGGTATGGTGTTTAACCCTTTAATAATACATAAAGTCATGTTTAAACCTCGTCTTACCCTCACTAATAAATATTCTTCCTTTTCCTCGCGTTGTCACGGCATTTTGCCACGGCTTATGGGAGTATTATTATAAATGCATAAATAAGTTTGTCTGTATGTTACCTCTTCACGATTAAGCTGCTGAACCAATTTAAATGAAATTTTGGTATAAAGATAGTTGGAGGCCTGGGATAGAACATGGAAAAATATATGAAAAAAAAACATGGAAAAATATATGAAAAAATCATTATCATTCCACGCAGACGAAGTCGCGGGCAGAGGCTAGATTTCCATATCAATACCCTAGTTTACAATCGTATTAATTTCACGGAAATTTAAGTTGTAATTTAGACTTTATGTCTGTACACTAATTATATATTTTACTACAGTACTAATTATATATTTTTCCGCGTAATTAGTACATTGCGAGCTAGGGTATCGATATTGTGACAGTCACTTAAAATCTACACACACATACCTGTTCCATACCGCCGGTATACTGAGCCACGGACTTGTCGACTAGTGGTGTGAACGTGTCGCTGTCCTCACCATGCCACGTGGGTTTCATGTCCACAAAATACTTCTGTACAAATTCTACGAAAGGCTCATGGTCGACCTAGACATATTAGAAGTAAAAACATTATCACGTTTAATGCGGTAACTTGTTAAGAACAAAACAATGGTAATCCCTATCCTGTTTTGACTTTAGCCCTTAAATTGGCTCTGAACGTGAAAGGTCGTGAATTCAAGCCTCTTCGAAGCTCATCTTGCTAATCAAAGATTCTGTTTCGGAAAAATCTAAAGAAGACTGTGTATGGTAATGAGCCTCCTGTGTCCCATTGCCAATTTAATGGTTAATTGTCCAGAATAGCAAGTGCTTTTCTTTTACCACCAATACAGCATAACATTACCACCATTATAGCATTTGTTGAGCAGCTTTATGTGGGACAAATGTAGCAAAGCGATTGGGAATGAAAAATGTCTTTTTATACGTATAATTATGAAAAGAATTTGCATTATTAGAAATGTATTACTCACGCCAACAGCCGCAACCACCATCCGATTTGGCGTGTAGTGGTTCTTCAAATAATTCAGTATAATGCCACGATCTATTTTGTTCACATTCTCCTTGGGGCAAATCTTTGGGAGACCGAGTGTGTTGCCCTTATATGCGGCCTACAAAGAAGCAGGTGTTATAAAAAATTATATTCGAAGTAAAATTTTTAAACATGAAAATCATCGACAATATAATTATGATACCACTGATACACACTAACTTAAAATGCTCTTCTCTTTTGTCAGGGATTAATATAACATATAGTTAATGATTATAGTGAATGCTAAGTATACCTACCAGATGTAAATCCTATGCATAAAACTTTACAAGCCTCAATTAGTTAATTTATGTTTTATCACTTTCTTACGAATACAAATACATAAGTCAAAATAACAGATTAAGGACTAGTTGCATCAACCACACTTAACAGACTGATCAACATCACTCAACCTCTGTCCGTCTCAACTATGAAAATTCCCATAAAATAAAATTTCGTGAACTCTAACGGAAACAGGCGGTTTGGTGCAACCTGCCCTTAAATAATAAATAAATAAATAAAAATTGTTTATTTCGGACCATAATCCATAGAAATTAGTTAGTAATTTAGCTTCTTAAAAAATCTATGTTAGGCTTATGAACTATATATCTACAGGAAACTTAACCTAGTAGGTATTGGGAGCGATAATAGTACATTACGATACAAGTGCGAAAAATAGGAATTTCGAAACGAGTGGCGATAAATTAAAACACGACCGAAGGTAGTGTTTTAAATCGACACGAGTTGCGAATTACCTATTCGCACATGTATCGTACAACGTTTTACAGTACATATGGCCCTTTAAATGCTCGACACAGTAACGTAATATGCTACTTCTCGCACTAGTGCTATAAAGTAGCCCCATATGTACTGTAAATAGTCTTACCCTATTTGTCCCTCCCAATAATCACATCAACCCAGTATTTTGTGAGCGGGCAGTCGAGGCGATCGGCCAACATCCTTAGCATGCTGTTGCTGCTTCCACGCACTCTCCCAAGCAGTTAGGCAATTCTTTTTCGCCTTAGACAAACCATAATAGCTAATCGAGGTTTGTTGCGCATTTATGAATAACGCCATTAATGTTGTGCTCATACAAATAGAAAGTCAATCACTAACCGAATGTATCATGTCCATAAGTATAGTTTCTTGCTCCGGCCTCATAGCAAGAGTTTCCAATTCAAATGCTACTGCTTGTCTGGCAGCTTCAATTTCTTCAGTAGACAGCCGTGGCCTTAATGTCACTTCTGCTAGTACCTTAAATCATAAGTTTGTAAATGTAACATCACAGTGGGTTAAGATGTCCGTTTGTGCTCCAACCATACATCACTGCTAACATAAACCCAGAAGTGGCGTTAGAAGTGGGCGACGTGGGCCACCGCCTATGGCCTTAAGCCTCAAATAACTCAGACACAACGTAAAAATCTTCATTATTTCTTGCACCACCAGAGGGCCTTGCTTAATGTACCTTGCTCACATAAAGTTTAGGTCTTGCCCGGCCACTGCATAAACCACATAGCTTCTCGAGTGGCTGACTTAAACACAAAAGTTTTCAACAAAAAAAGTGTCATTAGGATCCTTGGATATAATTAGCTATCTAGGTAAATAAATGTCTTACTTGTGTAACAGCCTCAAGGCCTCTAGAATCGGCGCTAGTTGCATATACTGTAGTGTCACGAGACCCTTGGCAGTCACAGATGCCACCATGCCTCTCTAACTCTCGCAGCATCACATCACGGGTTGCGAATTTATGTGTTGCCTAGAAAAATACCTTCATAAGACATTTGTATTATGTATATCTAATTCATAAATGGTTTGTGATAAGTCCACAGTGCAATTAGAAAAAAAAAAACCAAAATTGGTTTACACTTACACCAAAACTTAACTTTTCCAGAAAGTGACAAATGCCATTTGGGTATGCAACTTCATATCGTGGACCGGAATCAATAACCACTGCAAAAAAAATCATGAATATTATTTATAAAGATCAAAACAAAAAGCAGTTAGCTTTCTTGTGTTGAGCTCCCACTTACCACCCGCAGTACAAAACTGGCCAAACTTTTTCTCTGATGCAACTCGAAGCCCATTGCTCAGGGTTGTGACCTCAGTTACACAGTCCTCTGCTTTTCCAGTGGAATATAAAACAGGTGGGAGGTTTGGCATAGGATCTGACAGTGGTGGCAGTGGTGTAACACTGTTCTTAGCCAGGGCTTGAGCTGATTTGTCCACATCCTGACTGAAACTTCTTACACCAGATTTCAAAAGCCTGAAATATTAGAATGAAAATGTAGAATATAAATATATTTCAATTCATAACCTGTATGCTATAAATTTAACAAATTGAGCAATCCACAGACATATTGGGTAGATGATGTATAGACAATAACAGGAGTGAATTTAATGTCCCTAGGAACGGGAAAGGACAGGGAATATTGAAAGAAGATGAAGGAGACCTACCCAACATGAGATCTGCAGAGAAATAGTAAAATACAATTTGAAATGTAGCTTAGAAAATTTAGAATAATGGGCTTCTTATATTTATATGAGGCAAGCCAATAAAACATATTCTAATGTTAGCTATACAAAAATAAACTTTTTCGCAAAGCATGAATATTCTTATATTTTTGTCAAACTCACAAGCCAAGGAAGATTGTATTAGACATGAATAAAAAATGCTATTGTTAAAATAATGAAAGTTGTTTGTCTTTAAAACAGAACAGGTTGATTAAAAATAATTTGTAACATAACCTTTTAAGGACAATTTTTTTGCATTGCATTTAAAAAAAAAAATGGTTGCTTCATTGTATATATAAGAAATGTTTAAATAGCACAGTAAATTTTGTGAATCTAAACTTTTTATAGTGTGCAAACTTAGAAATAAAAGAAGACCAATATGTATTTTCTAGCTAGAAAAGTAGTCAAGTAGGTACACAAATGAGACAGAACAAATATGATGCAATACACTGCATTAAATATAGATGCTTTACTCGTACACACGTAGTAAATTATTAAATTTTACTGCATGAAATAATAAAAGGAATAATCGCTTCTTGTAGTTACTTATAGAAAACATCTTACTTACCCATTTTTCATAGAAAATAACCTAGAAACAAGAACTTTAACTTCGGCTACATGTGACATGTTTCGAAAACCTTATTGGATGTATTTGCCCGAGTGATCACAAAAAAACTCAATTACATACAATTATAATCGGGCTGTAACAGAAATATATATACTTCAAAGACGTTTGGAGCTTTCAACATCGCCTTATCATTTTTTGACAGTTGTATTAAGCAGGTTCTCTAACAAAAAAATAACGCTACTGAACTGAACCATTGACTATATAGATATGTATTTTTAAAAAAGCAACACTTTACAATTTGCTGCACCATTTCCGGTTACTGAAAATAAAAAGCTCCTTGTGAGTATTGTATTCTTGATAAAAAGTAAACCAAGGATAAGGCCGAGTATACAAAACGCCGAGTATACGCTCGATTGAGTGGAAGGTGGTTCTTATCTTATCTTATCTTCTAATTTCCGAGGGCCCTTGCGGATACACTTCGACCCATAGGGATCTTTTGTGTAGTTGCCCCCTAAGGAAAGACCCATTAGCTACTCAAGAGCCTTTTTGACCATTTCCATGTCTCGGATGATGGAGCTTATGGGTAGCCTTTTGAATTCCTTTGGTTCCAGATAGCCTGCTCCAAAGTCCTTCATTCTTTGTCTGGCGAGGGCGTGACATTCACACATTAGGTGTGTTACTGTCTCTTCCTCTTCACCACACATTCGACAATCGCTGTTGTCAGAGTGTCCCATCCTGGCCAAAACCCCTTTGACCCCATAATGGCCCGTAAACACCCTTGTTATAATTTGGAGTTGTCTCCTGCTAAGTTTCCATAGCTTTTTGCTCCAACCGGAGTCTACTCCTTGTATGAAGAGCTTTGAGTGCTTTAGACCCGTCAGACTGTCCCATTCTTTTTGGTGTCTGGTCTTAGTGTGGTCTTTGATAGCCGTTATAATGGTTCCCTGTGAGAGCCCCACGAATGGTTCCGGACCTATGTGGTTACTTACGGATCCGGCTCTGGCAAGTTCATCTGCATTTTCATTGCCTATGAATCCCTCGTGCCCTGGAATCCATACCAGTTGCACTCTATTTTGTCTTCCAAGCTTGTTCAGAGCTTGGACACCATTGTACACCAGTCTAGAGTCCACTCTGGGTGCCATGAGTGCCTTGAGTGCAGCCTGACTGTCACTGAGTATATAGATATTCTTCCCTTGGATTTGCCTAACTATATTCTCATGCACACAGGCAATTATAGCGTACGTCTCGGCTTGGAAGACAGTAGCGTAATTACCCATGCTTATGCTACAACTAAAGTCATTTGCATAAATGCCTGCCCCCGTACCAGATACTGTCTTGGACCCGTCTGTGTACCATATGATGTCGTTTTCATCCGACTTTGGTGCTTGAAGACCTTCGGTCCATTCAGCCCTTGTTGGAACTTTAACTTTAAAATTCTTACGGAACACAAACTTGGGTTGCATCTTATCGCAGCCCATATTCCTTATCCTTTCCATGAAATTGTCACATTCCATGTTTGTGTGTTTAGTTTTTGGCTTGCTATCGCTCCATAGGCCTGTTAGAGCCAGCCTGTGTAGCGATTTCCGCGCCTCAGATTGTATCACCAGATGTAGCGGCGGGAGGTCTAGCAGTACCTCCATCGCCGCTGTTGGCGATGTTCTAAACGCCCCGGTAATAGCCATGCATGCTGTTCTCTGTATTTTCATAAGGGTTTCCCTGCATGTGCTCTTTAGTGTCCTTGGCCACCATGCCAGGCATCTGTACAAAATGATAGGTCTTACCATCATGGTATAGATCCATCTTAGTACCTTTGGGTTTAAACCCCATGTTTCACATTCCTACACATTCCAAACACTCTCAGCGCCTTGGTTGTGGTAAGCTCGACATGCTTCCTCCAGTTCAGTTCTTTATCTAGTGTTACACCTAGATATTTCACTTCATCGGACATTTCCAGTACCCTTCCATAAAGCTTCAGTTGCTCCATGCCATTAAGGGTCTTTTTCCTGGTAAACGGTATTACCACTGTTGAAGTGGAAGTGTGGAAGGTGGTTCGCTGTACGTCCGTTAAGGACGCAATTATGAGCACCTAGTTGGCTCCCAAAGAGCATATAATCACTACGTTCTAGTTGGCTCCTAGATCCTAGTGAGTATTGTATTCTTTGACTAGTGAGTGAAAGTTGATCGGACCAAGGTCACGGTCCGCCACGCTCGTCTGTTATAGCGTTTTACATTCGCGGGGGAGTGGCGAGCCGTGACCATGAAAGTATATATTAAAGTGGAGAGCGAAATGACTTTTTTGCCATACAAAATTGAACCTTATCACCAAGTCAGAAAGGTGTTCGTATCATACTAGAGAAAAAAGAAGACGGTCAACTTGAGATAGCAAAACAAGCATGTAAGCAACAAAAAAAAACATTAAATTTAATATAGTAGAAATTGTAGTAACTTTGAATATTAATTGATATCCCCAACTTGATGACATATTTTCGTCTATTTTCAAAATACGTTAATGGCGCCGCTCAGCATTGATACGTATAATAGGGACCGTGCGCGTTGGAGGCTCTGCCATCTTGTGGCCTGAATCGGAACCATAAACAAGCACATTTACACGTCATGTGTTTTCTTGTGCATAGTAAGTTCTACCATCTTGTGGGCTACATTGGAACAAAATACATCACATTTACGCCTCGCGCCAAAAATCTGACGGCTCCTGTGCTGCCTCCTACAGTTCATGCACTCTCCCTATATTGCTAAAAATCGGATATCGTTAGTATTGTGTGTCGACAGAGTAACATCCCTAGTGCGCAAAATGCTCAAGTCAATAAACAAGACCAAGTGCGAGTAGTTCGAAAAACTCGCGCGGCTAGATTTTTTTTTTTTCGGATAGATGTTGATGTCAACTTTAGCCAGTCTTCTTAGAGACCACGGGGACAACGCCGTCCTCGGAACGTCGGACGTAAACATAAAACTTAATACGCGATTAAGTCCCGTTTATATGAGTTAATAATTCATACATGGAGATATAAAGGAGTAAGAGTGACAGAGAAAGATGCTCGCAATTTGCGAACTTCGGCGTTTGCGGTAGGCTCGACTCTAACAAGCTCCATAATACTATCGTGCGAAAAAGATAATATGTTTCTCTCTAATATCTATTACGCTCCATTGACAAGCGCCTTGGTTAAAAACTATAATAAACGGGCGGAGCGGACCGCGACCCTGGTCCTGTCAGCATATCTGGCTCTCTCTCCTTCTTACTCATACCTGTATTCTTGACAGAAGTTACGGCGTACCACCTTCCTCACGATCGATCATGGTGGCGGTCCGATACGCCCATTGTAACAGCTTTTAAGACGACTAAATTAAGTAAGATTTTGTGAAGCGTTTTACAGAAGAGAATAAACTATATTATCCATCCCTTTTCAGGGACCATAATACTAGCACAGCAAAGAGACAGTAAGATTCTCTTTGATTATGCACGTACGAGAAAAGATCTTGGCCGAACTATATATTCCACGTTATGTTAATATCCCAGATACATATAACTCATGGTCACCCTAATTAGAAAAAGAGATGCAACGGCCCACCTTGACTTCTCATGTGGACATACTTTTTGGCCAATGTACCCTATCCGGTTAATCTTATAAGTCCGTGTTCCCTACAGATAATGCACGCTCCCTGACAGATTCCAAAATATTGTCCTTTTCTGACTATTGAACAGAGCGTGCAATGAATTTGAAAAATCAGAAAATAAAACATAAATACTTTCGACAAAAATTGCTTTGAATATGAGTAGTTGAGCCATTAAAGTTTTTGTTTTTCAAAAAACTTATTTTCTAAGTTTTAAACGCGAAAATACGCCCACTTTCATTTGTATTGTACAGTCAGCGTCAAATACTTCGTAGCAGTCAAAGTAGCCAAATAGTTCGGTACACCATATATTTAGTATGGTGTACCGAACTATTTGGCCACTTTGACTGCTACGAAGTATTTGACGCTGACTGTATGAAGGCTTGATGAAGGCACGGATCCCTACATTACCTATGTGTAGAAGTCCATTGATTTAAAGCTCAGTAAATGGGGTTTATCATACAAACCACTGCATCCAGTTAATATTTCTTTTATTACATCGATACACCGTATTAACTAAGATCAAATCGTACATAATATCGGTCGACGGCATTCCGCCAAAATCTGACAGTTCTCTATATAAAACTAAAATGACCATAAACACAACAACCAAAAAGTATAAAGCCCGGTGCATACTACACGTTATTATCAGTATAAGGCCACATACAGGATATTAACTATTGTGATGCTTACAGCTTCGGCCATCCTTTTTTTTAAAAGTGAGCCCTCTCACTAAAAGTAATTATAAACATTAATAACAACAGCAATATATCGTAACACTTTTATCGATATCAAAGATAAACATTCACAACAACAGTATTTGTAAAGTTCTACACAGTACACTTCTTATGCACAGTATGGGCTCACATGAATCAATCATAGCCAATAATAACCTTTAGCCTTATTGAGAAATAAATCTTAACGCTTAACATGCTTGAATCTGAGATCATGTAAACAGTCATTGAATACAACCAACACCTGGTAGCATTAACAGCCTTCTTTAGATAGTCTTTCAATATATGAACTAACTTACAATCATGGTCTGGTCTAGGCAGTCTGCCAAAGTATAAACCAACCTCAACGATCACAGTCTGCCCTCAAGGCCTGATCTAAACAATTTGGCAAAGTATAATACATGATCATAAACAATCACAGTCTGCACTCAAGGCCTGATCTAAACAATTTGGCAAAGTATAATACATGATCATAAACAATCACAGTCTGCACTCAAGGCCTGATCTAAACAATTTGGCAAAGTATAATACATGATCATAAACAATCACAGTCTGCACTCAAGGCCTGATCTAAACAATTTGGCAAAGTATAATACATGATCATAAACAATCACAGTCTGCACTCAAGGCCTGATCTAAACAATTTAGCAAAGTATAATACATGATCGTAAACAATCACAGTCTGCACTCAAGGCCTGCTCTAAACAGTTGGGCAAAGTATAATACATGATCATAAACAATCACAGTCTGCACTCAAGACCTGCTCTAAACAGTTGGACAAAGTATAATACATGATCATAAACAATCACAGTCTGCACTCAAGGCCTGCTCTAAACAGTCTGGCAAAGTATAAATACATGATCATAAACAATCACAGTCTGCCTCAAGGCCTGCTCTAAACAGTTTGAAAAAGTATATAACATGATCAGAAGCAATCACAGTCTGCCCTTAAGGCCTGCTCTAAACAGTTTGGCAAAATATAATACATAACCACAAACAATCACAGTCTGCCCTCAAGGCCTGCTCTAAACAGTTTGGCAAAGTATAAATCAACATCAAAAATCACAGTCTGCCCTCAAGGCCTGCTCTAGGAATTTTAACAAAATATAACACATCATAAACAATCACAGTCTGCCTTCAAGGCCTGTTCTAGACATCATTCCAAAGTATAAATTGTTATAGCCTGCTCTAGACTTGACTGGTCTAGACAGTCTGCCATCACGGCCTGCTCTAAAAGACAAGCTGCTATCAAAGCCTGTTCTAGACAGTCTGCCAAAACTCACACCTAATCATTTTAATGATTTAATTTGTTAGGGCCTGCTCTAGACTAGATTAGTCTAGACAGTCTGCCACAACGGCCTGCTCTAGAAGACAGGCTGCTATCATAGCCTGTTCTAGACAGTCTGCCAAACCTCACACCTAATCATTGTAATGATTTAATTTGTTATGGCCTGCTCTAGACTAGATTCGTCTAGACAGTCTGCCATCACGGCCTGCTCTAGAAGACAGGCTGCTATCATAGCCTGTTCTAGACAGTCTGCCAAACCTCACACCTAATCATTGTACTGATTTAATTTGTTATGGCCTGCTTCAGACTAGATTAGTCTAGACAGTCTGCCATCACGGCCTGCTCTAGAAGTCAGGCTGCTATCATAGCCTGTTCTAGACAGTCTGCCTTCAAGGCCTACCCTGGGCAGTTTGTCAAAGTATAAACGAATATAATGAATCAGGCAACAAGGCCAACTTCTTCAATTTCAACATTTATTCAGCAAATAGGCCACAAGGGCACTTTTACACGTCAACATGGAATTTGCATACAATTTAAAAAAAACACATCAACAATTATAAAATACAACTAACCGCAAATATCAATTCAAACAAATTACAAGTATCTCATATTACAAGTACCTTAACAGCATATATACCTACTTATGGCCTCTAGACAGTCTGCCATCAGGGCCTGCTCTAGATAGTCAGCCAAAGTATAAACTAACATAATAAACAGTCATGGCCTGCTCTAGACAGTCTGCCATTACGGCCTGTACTAGACAGTCTGCCAAACTGACCAACCCAACCAACCCAACACTCAGAGACTCTCGCTGGTCAGATGCAGATTGCTATATCCTGGACACGGCGTGTATAGTACGCCGGTTTCTCACTCAGCGGCCCTGGCCATCGGCAGCTTGGACCCTGCCCCACTGCTGACAGCACCATGTAATAGCTTAACCTTCTTTGCTTTAGTCAGCTCTTGCTGCGAGACCCTCGCTTATCATCAACTTCATTCGTCCAGCCAGGTTACCAGCGTGCAGCGTTGAAACATAAAACAAATAAAAATGTTATAATTATTGGCAGTAGCAAAGATCGTTTTAGTCACAGTCATCATTAACAATGAACATTTTATAAGCCATAATTATCGACACAGTCGATCATTATCAACATCATCAGTCGTTACTATAATATACCTAATCATCATCTATATTCTATATCGTCATCAAAGTCGATCATCATCATTCAGTCATTATCATCTTCAACATCATCAATCGTTACTATAATATACCTAATCATCATCTATATTCTATATCGTCATCAAAATCGATCATCATCGTTCAGTCAAGCATTATCGCCGACATTGTCATCGAAATCACCCAGCTCCGTTATCATCATTGATTTGGTCAGTTATTGACCGTTATAGACATCGAGGCAAACACCGTCGCTGACACCGTCACTGTAGACGACATGTTCAGTCATATACATCATCATCGTTATCGGAACTCTGTTGCCTAAGATTTTCCTTAGGTACCTGATTTACTCATAGGTGCTGAAATCGTAATCAGATGTCACAACATTAATTAAATAAAATGACATAAATATTCAATCAATTCATCAACACCGAAAATAATTACATTTAAAACGTGTTTTTTTTTGTTCGTTGTTACATCCGGTTATTGCCTATACTAGTGATGACAACACACTTCATGGCGAAAATGCAATCACTAATTTTGTGTTTATTAAACACGGTTGTTTTGCCTAAATATTTTTAATATCACCCACTTATTTCTTGTCATCACTGTACCTTCTGTCACAAAATCATGTGTGTCTTTATCAAGCTAAATTTTTATGATACAAAAATTTATGAATTACTTTATAAGGCTTCATTAAATTAAAATGTTATCTACTTTTAACTTCATTCATATAACTCACTCTGGTGTGTATATCCTTTGTTTAGGTCAATCACACAGTTCTTCACAAAACCATACTAAAATGTCTTAGTAAATAATTAGTGTTACCTGTTATATTCATCAATTTTACATTTTAAGTCAATTTTCAATGACAATCCTGTAAGTCTTGTCTTTTCAAAGGAACACTGATTTTGTTAGCATATTAATTTTATATAAATTGATTTTCTTAAACTTTACAATATTTTTATATAACTAAGTAAACTGCTTTTACCTTTGTAAGACACTTTCTGGTCGTGTCCATTACTTACACCTTTACCTACTTTTTAGTAACCTGAAATTTAATGATTGAATAGCACTAACTGTTAAGTTTATTAACCTGAACCTGTCATACAATAATTATTTCAGATTCACCCTTAAAGCAAATGAAACTATAAGTCACTAATAAATTGTATTTCATAGCAACAATTCATGATTTCATTCGTGATTTGTTATTGGATTGTACAGCTGCATTATTTAAATTTTCATACCTAGTAAATTTAAGAAAAATAATACAACATTCATTGACTTATAAATTTCTTCATAAAGATGGGACTTACGGGCACCCAGTATGGTGCCAGCACAGCGGTGTCAGTGAATGCGAGCCAAGCGTGCACTCCAAAGTAACTATGCGACTGATGCAAACTCATCAACCATCAATGTGCATTGTAGCAATCGAACTAGGCACACCAAATGAGAATGTTCGGTTATATGAATGGGCATATCTTTACTTTTGAAATCTTTGACAACACTAATATTTTCAACAATATGACCATGTGTGTTGACAGCACAGAAAAGTAATCTGTTCACTCAATCCTGTTTAACTAATGCTTTTATAGGCAGAATTTGCACTATGCTATTTGCACTTACTAAAATGCATAAAAAACACACAAACATAGATAAATACTGCTTCTCAACTATGTAAAGGTATTAAGTATTATATATAGTATTAATAGAGCTACAAGAATTCTAAATAAAAAGACTTGCATGATGTGAAATGTCAAAAACCAAAACGGGCCCGAGACATCAACATCATATTCCCTGAATGATAATAATGATGCTTTGAAATTGTAATTTATATTTTGGCACCGTAGAGGAACATGACAGCAGTAAATTGGTGCAAGTCTGTTTTACAATATAAAATGGTACTTAATATCATTAATGATATTAATTTAACTTCCTTGGTTTGTATGTGAGGTGTGAGGGTTAATACCTTCGCTGCAGCATTAAGTGTAACTCGTAATTAACCATACTTTGTATGAGGTCTTTCAACCACCTACCGCAGTGAAGATGTCAAGTCTGGAATAATATCCCTATAGTCCAATATGCAAAATTTCCATACATCAAATGATATCTAAAATTTCCAAAAATTCAGCACATTTATTTTCATCTTTAAATTGTATAAGTACCTATGTAAATATTTCTCATATACAAAATTAGATTATTGTAATGCTACATTTAAAACAATATTATGAAAAAGACATGAAACTATCAGTATCATTTCATATTTAAAAATCATATAGTGTGTGTGATTCCATTCATTCAGTTTTGTTTCTATTTGCCTCTCTTTAAATTTCCAGATAAATAATTTTCAATATACTTAGCAATACTAGGCAAGTCAATGCTTATACCTATATCATTCAATATCTTCAATTAACTTTTTTCTTTTGAATTTTCCCATATGAGTACCTAAAACCTAAATAACTTTTATAAATAAATAATTTGTTTGTTATCAAATCATAAACGAATTCATTTGTGTATTTTATCCAAAATGATTTAAATGATTTTTATTAAGATTCTATTGAGACCAAAGTAGATAGAAGTATATTTTAATGAGTGTGCTGCTTGCTAAAGGCCTCCTTTAGCTCTTTTTCTTTAAAACTATCATGGGCCACTGTCCTACAATTCTAGCCCGCTGACAGATTAAGTTCTTCCTCTCATCTTAGTTATACCATCATTCCATCATAGCAAAAACCTCTAGGATACCAATCCAATACCTTTTTTTTGTTATCTCTTAACATATATAAGTATTATATACTCATGCATGATTAAAAAAACCTTTCATTGCCATTAGTCCATCCAAAAATAGTAATAGTCAACATTCAACTTACAGAATGTCATTATACAACTCAGTGTTAATAACTAGATTCACTGAGCACTTGCACTGCACAATGCCATCCTTACCGCGTTGCCTTCCTTCATAACCATGTCACAGGCTCTTAAGTATGGCTCTTGTCTCACCAGAAAGTTGATGGTTGATTGCTTGCGCTTGCATTTTCGAGATCTACTCTCATTGTATTCCGTCTCATCTCACAAAACCGAAAACAAACAATGACAAGAACACGGGTTAATAAATAGGTCAATACCATAGCAAATGTATGTAACTATGTACAGTACATTGAAAATTTAAAACAAAACTTTTGATTTATGCAAACGAAACGAACTGTCAATCGTTCTCTTTAGCGAGCAAAACAAACAAGCTAATGAAATCTTGTATCATTTATATACTATCAACTCAACTGTTTCGACTATGAAACAAACATTTAAAAGACCAAGCAACTTACATTTTTATGCACCTCTATACAAGTGAAAATAAATTAAGTGCATCCAATATCTATGTGGGCATTTGAATTCATAATCCCGCTTTCTGAGATGTAGAAGTCCATTGATTTAAAGCTCAGTAAATGGGGTTTATCATACAAACCACTGCATCCAGTTAATATTTCTTTTATTACATCGATACACCGTATTAACTAAGATCAAATCGTACATAATATCGGTCGACGGCATTCCGCCAAAATCTGACAGTTCTCTATATAAAACTAAAATGACCATAAACACAACAACCAAAAAGTATAAAGCCCGGTGCATACTACACGTTATTATCAGTATAAGGCCACATACAGGATATTAACTATTGTGATGCTTACATATGTGTGACCCGATACGCAGACTTGGCCAATAATTTAAACTGAAGATGTTTAAAAGCCGAGAGTTTTCTTTAAAACCACTGAGATACCAGAAGAAGCTAACGAAGTATATTCTTAGTAATTCGTGTTAGAGTTCAACACAGATATATCTATTCTCGCAACAACTGCAGTCGGCCTCGACTTATAGGGTTGAAAAGGACAAGAAAAAAAAAATTAGAAATATGATTTAATTTTTTGCATAAGTATGTAGTAGCAGTGTATCTTAACAGTTTCAACTTGGTATTTTAGCGCATGCATAACATATCTTTAACAAAAACTAAGTTGCATTGGTAGGTACTACCTATATTTTTTAACATAAGTGGTACATAAGAAATAACGGAGAAAAGCAAGGCAACCAAGCATGATCCCAAATTGTAGTCGTATTTGTTTGCCTCAACTATTATCCTTTAGAGCATTGCACGATTTTTTTGTAGCGTACAGCAGTGCAGTAGCGTACCTAGTTGCAATTTCACACCTTTCCTGCTTTTCTTTACTTGGGCGTCAATCAACTTTTGCACTGTGTTAGTTGATGACATTCTTATAGATCTCATAATAATCTGTATCGCTGCAAAAAGTCGCCGTGTGGGATAGTTCTTACTAATGCAAAATAATGTTAAGTCTAAAACGTTTGGGAATGGCTTTTTATTTTGAAGACTGTTATAAAGAATTTAAGTTTTCTCTCTACGCACGCATTGCTAGTTTAACTGGTTCTAAAATAATATAATAAGTTTTAGTGCGTAGTGCTAAAAATTCTTTAAAAGTCATGTCATAATATTCAACGTCAACAGGACATTTCGTATAATAAATTCATATCGTAACTAATTGATAATTGAACATTAATATTAGAAATAAAATAAAAACAAAAAACATTCAATACCATAATCCATAATTATATCGCAACGCAGGTCAATACAATGATTTTTATTTGCCTAATACAAAATCATATTTAATACTTATACTTTCACTGGTAATTAACACTTCTTCCAAGTCTCATTTTAAAAAGCCTTTGTCACACTATACTATATGAATCTTTCACCAGATTTCGATTATTCGAGTGTCATCTTTGTGAGTGATTGGATCTAATGAATGATGAGTGGACTAAATTTGGCACACACTTCTGTGCGAGATGCTCTCGACTCTTCCATGTCGTTTGCGCCGGACTGCCACTGCAGTGATCCCCTATCACCTAATATAAGCTACCTTACTTCCGAAGCAAACTATTTATTCAGCAAGCTACACTCTTAATTATTATATTTTATGCACACTATAAAGAAATAAATCAAATAGACTAATTTCATAAAATAAATCATTGTTTCATAAATATTATTTATATTAAATTTTATATAAATCTAGGTATATATTTTTCATTTGTTTAAACTGAAATGGTATCAATCATACAACACCAGAAAACGAATACAGACAATACAGCGATCCAACAGTGGCCAATATTTTCCTATTAAACTTCAGCACATTCCTAATAATACAAGACAGTTTTTAATTGAATTTTTTTTTTTTAATAATCTATACCATTTCTTTTATTTCATATAAAAATAAATTAACAAACACAAGGAAAAGATTGAAAAGCTGTCGGATCACTGTAATATTTGTGGAATGAAGTTCATACAGTTTTAACTCTTTGTAAGTAATACTTGTTATTTAAATTTTTATATGTTGTATTTAACGTACTGTACAGTTTCAACTGTCTGTAAATTCCAATAATGAAAACCAGTTCATTCCGTTTCACCGTTACCATAGACTGCAGGACGCATCCGGTGTGATAAATACATTAATTAATAATTATCTAAAACGACAATAAAGATTGCGCATGTCATTAATAAATATAAACCAGCCCAGTCATACGTTAAATGCTACCAAATGTTATCAGACTTTTATTCATGAATTACCATTCACTCATCCACGTGCTTTCTAGCCTTCATTTGGTTATATTTGTTTAAATATAATTTTAGCATACAGTATATTTTTATATTAGGGGTTTTAACGCCACATGTGTATTTCCTTTGTTCGTCACGCCGTTTTTCGTCACTATAAACTAGTACAGTAATTCATAGTTCATTTCATTTTACGTATTACATTTAATTACATTGGAGTGACAACATTGACGTAAGCTTTTTGGCATTGTTATCTTGAAATGATTACGAAAGCAAAGTACTTTAAACCCACTGAGCAAGGCCTTATCCAAATATGGTTCAACCACTTTTACATGTTAAAGCACCTCTGGCGAATAAAGTAGGCGCTAATACACAAACAAAGCCCCTCTAATTTTCTGACATAGACGGATATATGCTAACATCCACCAATAATATTACATAATTCGACTAAAACGCGTGCTCACATTAAGGCTAGGTCCTGGACTATCTATATGCATAAGTTTCATTACTTGCCAGGTTTGTTTCTGCCCAAGGTGCTTGGCCATGTTATTACTATCACCGTCATAGAATGACATGGCTAGGAACTGGTTCGAAGAAGTATGGACGCATGTCTACATTTCCGGAAATGTAGGCCTTAGCTATAAGGCTCTGCATTTCGCTATCATAACAATTTATGGAAATTTTGTATTTCTCGTAGTGAAATCTCGATACCAAGAGGCGATACGGGATATAATTCAAATATTATGTCAAAACTTAGCACCATACTGAAAGACGCAAATATAGCGTGTTGTACTACAATATGCATCTTAATTTTACGGATACTTTTTCTTCGAGTTAAGAAGGTCAGGTATACTTTCTGGTCATATTATCTTTTTAAAGAGTATGTCCAAGGATGTACACATGTTTGAAAAAAAAATGATATGCATATAATAGTTATTTTCACCACACTAACTGGTAAAGGCCCTCTTGATTGTTCAAAAACGAATGAGAAAGTTGTATTTTATCCACATGTAGGGCAAAGTAATCAGATGCAAATTTTGAGTTGTTTCCTAATTTAGCTAGTAGAATTGACTTTAAAATGATGATTTTGTATAATTATTTTTTTATTACGTTCATTTGGATTTGATTTTTTTGGTATTTCATAATTAGTAGTTTGCCTGTGTTGGTGGGGTGAAAAAAAAAACAAATAACTATTGTTTTACAAGGGGGCAAAGTTGTTGTTTAACCGCTCGTGCTAATATTGATACCCGAGCATGCGAAAGATTCCAAAATTGAACCACGAGCGTAGCGAGTGGTTCGAGAAGTGGAATCTTGAGCGTTGCGAGGGTTTCAAGGCACGAGGGTTAAACAAACTTTGCCTCCTAGTGGAACACAACATTTTTCACCACACCAACGCGAGGAAAATAATAACTATGAAATACCAGAAAAAAACAAACCAAAAGAAATCCAAATGAACGTAATTAAATATTTATCATCCAAAATCCAAAATAAATGTTGTTATGTATTTTTCATGTCACTATATGATGTTACTATAAAATGTTGTATTGACTTGTAAAAGAGCCCTTGAGGCCTACTTGCAGAATAAATTTTTGAATTTTGAATCATCATTTAAGTCAATTCTACCAGCTAACCTAAGGAAACAACTCAAAATTTGCATCCGATTACTTTCCCCCGCATGTGGGTATAACGCAACTTTCTCATTAGTTTTTGAACAATCAAGAGGGCCTTTACCAGTTGGTGTGGGGAAAACATATTTAGACTTCAACAGTCGATAAATAAACATAATGTATCTTGTAGAGACCTGATATGTTCGTCGACATTGTTCGTGTCAATTTATTAAGGACACGGGGCTCTTGAATACTAAGCCCTCGTCAAACGTTAAGGATGTATGGTGTACAATCACGAGCCGACTGTATAAATCCGTTTGTCCCAATGCCTTATCAAATTAAAAAATTACAAAATTATTTGAGGACTTCATAAATTTCTGATCATATATCACATCAATATCAGTTACATATCTTTTATAATTTATTTACCCATGTATAAAACGTCCAGAAAACTTTATTTTCATACCAACTTTCAACGTTAAAAATTGATATTGATATTATATTAGAAGTAACTTTGGTATTGGTGTTATGAATTATTATCTTACAGCCTATAGGGCTCCGCGGCGGTTATGAAGGCTGTATAAGCGAAGCCCGGGCAGCTGTTGCTTAAAGTCTGTCCCCGCTAGTTTTATTAGTGGAACGACAAAAATGCATTTGTATTCCTATAAGTTCTAACAAAAAATAGCGGAACTTTTCTTCGCAGAAATTAACAGTAAAATCTACAGAGTAATCAGTAGAGCAAGACCCAACTTGCAAATGCTTTCAGCATCGATATGCGTTAATATCCCGCGAAGATTGGAACCTTTCTGGAACCTTTTGGCAAAATTCATGTTTTCATAAATGTAAATATGTATCTAAAAATTTTATAGGTACCTACCGAAACGTGTCAGTTCCATAAATGCCTAATATTGCCTTGCATACAGCGCTTATAATATACGCGGGGCTAGTCTAAACGGGCCCTCGACGATATACGGTAAATATCAAACATGGCAAAGTTTACAAAGTAAACAGTAAATTAGGATAATAAGGATTCACATTTGTCACAAATATGCGATTTCTTTTAATACCACCAAGCTGTGTCAAAAATAGTCCGCCAGTTAATATCAACACCAGCAAACAAATATGAAAAACTTTAACCCCCTTATTCATAAACGTTTACTAAAGTTACGATGCCGCTAATAATCGTTTGTCCCTTTCCGACGTATTGGTATGATGGAAAGAGAAAAACGATTATTAGCGGCATCGTAACTTTAGTAGACGTTTATAAGTAAGGGGGTAAAAGTTTATAGGGAGCTCGTATCACATTGTTTATTAATTGCAAGGATTCACGAGGTATTTACTGAAGTCACGTACAACCAATAATTTAGGATGTGACACGTGACATGACTGCCCTGGCCGTCACATACTGACCATTTACTATCACAGTTTTGTGCTATGAATGGCAAAGTTAACTGATTACATTCGTGGACATTTTCATTGTAACTTATACTTAAACATCCGTCTTATATCATTGATGTATTGTGACGACTTAAGGGTACATGATTAAATGAAAACGCCCTCGTTAAACTCATTACAATGCGAAAAGTTTAGTTCTACGTGTTGGTGAGTAAAGGGAAGTCGCAGAATTTTGTACACTGCTGAGACGTCTTGCTGTCTTTGTTACTTGGTAAATGTACAACCCGTCCATAAAGATGGTCGTATGCGACAGCAATATAAATGTGTAAGGGAGCAACGGAGAGCTACGTATATATAAGAAAAATGTGCTTAGCAATGCCACAAAATATATGTTGTGGTGTCTGCTCTACTTAGTAAATGTCTGTCAGTTGCATTGTCAAGTTGAATAGTACAAGGCGGTATGATTTTTGCCGTTTGATATTAACGATATGATCGCCATGAGGCTCGAAGCCCGGGACTGCACTAGAGCGAGCGAGGGGCGCGCGAGCGCGGCGCGGCGCCGGCGGCGCGCTATGACGAGTCCCCGTCCTGCCACAGCCCCGAGTCGCAGTTCCCGTCGTAGTCCTCCTGTAAAATAATACGATCTAATATAGCATCTAGATAGCGTTTCCTAATATTTTTCTGCCCCAATAAGTAATTTAATATAAAAGACAAAGACTGGAGTCCGGATGAATACCCTGAACGAGTTGAACAAGAAAATTCCATAAGAAATAGTAAATGTGTGATTATAATAGGAACAAAGCATTCATCTTTTTGATCTAAATTTAATTGAGATGATGACAAATGTTGAATTTTATTACAAATTACAGGTGAAAACATAGAAATTAGGCAATTTATCCTTAATATGAAAATTGGACACTAAAGATTATATGCAAAATTATAATATACAATAATAATACAAGTCATCAAAGTTTAAAAATTTAGTACCATTCGATTCATTGCTAAAACATTTTGTCTCAACTGTGACACGGGCAGTTTCTTTTCGCACAGTGTAGAGTAAAAAAAATTGGGCTGCACTCCAGGAGTGCCGGCAGAAGTGAAAAATTGAATATTAACGTTGTGCATTTTTGAAATTTTGGAGAAATTGAGTAGTAGTTTTATAAAAAGACATAATTCTCTATTATACCTACGTAAATAAATTTGAGTGTGGAAGATATTTTGAAATGCAAATTTTAGTGTGTGTATATAATATATACAGAGTAATTCATGAGCCGTGAGCAGGACTACAGCCTACACAATCAGTAAATGTTAATGAATCGTTCACCACCATATTAGTAAAACAATCACGCTTCTTTTCTGTTATTTAAGTTTTTGGTAAGGAAAAATTTCAGTATTTACAGTCATGGACACCCAACAACACAAAAATACAATACAACACAATTAACAAAGATTAAACCTCTTTAACCGTTATGACAGCACTTTGATTATGAAGAAAATAAAATGTCACACTTGAATGAGATACGATTTTTCAAAAGTAACCAGCAGTGGCGGCATGGTTCCATTCTTATCGCTTGTCACTATGCCCGTCACTTTCGCACTTACATAATTGTTAGAACGTGACAGGTATGGTGACAAATGATAACGAGCCGACCATATTAGCCCTGCAGGCTTCGATGACATTCAATTTGCACGTGTCCGTCTTACGAATTTTCAATCTGACGGTCACGTCACCCCTGACGCGAATTAAACATTTTTTCCCCATCACAAAAAGTGCACAGCGCTGCTAAATAAGTTTTCACTTCAAAAATATGGATGCTGGTTGCTAGTTGGTTCTTTGTCTGCGAATGAAGTAGAGACATATTTGTGAGTACACAATATTCAAATCTAATGTTTTACTGACCGACATCCACGCGTGGTCGAGCACGTCCTCAGCCGCGAAGCGCAGCTCGGGCTGCGGGCGCAGCATGTTGGCCACGAGGTCGATGGCGCCGGCCGACACGTGCTCCCACGGCAGCGCCGGGAACTCCAGCCGCCCAGACAGGATCGCGTCGAACAGCCGCTCCTGGTCGCCGTTGGGAGACGAGAACGGAGGGAAGCCGCTCAGCAGGATGTATAGGATCACACCCGCCGCCCAGACGTCGATCTAAACAAAACAATTACTTGTTAAATAAAACCGTACCACTTACAAATCCGATATAACTAACATCGAATGAATATACATTTTTTTTAATGTCCCAGTACTCGCAATACTCGGCAAACTGGTAACATATGTTTCGGAAAATCTCAGTACTATTATATTACAATTAGTAAAACAAATATATCCAATGATGTCTTTTCCATTCATCAGGAAAAGAATATTATATGTCTTACGTAGAAAACTAGCGTTATTTTGTATTAGCATTTATAATACAAGCGTTTTCCCTCGATTTTATTTATATTTGTCGAATATAGGTCTGTAAGCCACACAACCACACATTTAACTTTGCCTTACTTACATTAGCCAGTTTTCAAGGTGACCTCAAGTGCGACGTATGTAGGTGGCTCGCAGATGGCGTGCAATGGCCCCATAACCTAGACCGGCTAGACCGAAATCCAGGGTTATCTCCACCTAAACTCTGGCTAAATTACCAAATTAAAACGTATATTCTATACGTCTGTAAGCCACACAGCTACACATTTAACTCTGTCTTACTTACCGTAACCAGTTTTCAAGAGGACCTCAGGCACGGCGTATGTAGGTGTCCCGCAGGTGGCGCGCAGTGGCCCCATGACTTTCACGGGTAGACCGCAGTCGGCTAGCTTTTGGACTCGTATGCTGCCATCTGGAGCTATCCCCACCTAAACTCTGGCTCAATTACCTTTAAGCCGTAGCCAGTTTGCAAGAGGATCTCAGGCGCGACATATGTAGGTGTACCGCAGATGGCGCGCAGTGGCCCCATGACTTCCACGGCTAGACCGAAGTCAGCAAGCTTTAGACCTCGTATGCTGCCGTCAGGGGCGATCTCCACCTATAAATTATTAACGCACGTTACTGGCTGTACAAAGTGCTTTGTGGCGAAAATCTGATTTTTGAATCGTTTACAGCATATCAATGAAATATTTTCCTATTTTTGAAAGTTCATCTAGCAATCGAAAAGTTGGGCCCTATGATTTAGGGACTTCAAATGTTTGCTTTTAGGAGGCAAAGAAGATTCTCGAAGTAATGAAGACATAATGAGTTATAAACAATTTACACACTGTTTGTGGCCAGACACATACGGCCACATCTCAAAATGTATGATTATTGGAGATAAATAATAAAGTTAAGTATCCTTTGAAAATATGGTGCCCAAGTGGCCGTATAAGCAGGCAGCATACAAAATGTTCTCTTGTGCCCATGACACAATGGTGTTAAATATAATGCCTTCTCCTTTCTTCAAAAGATTGAAACAGCACACATACCAATAGATTTTCAGGTTTTATGTCGCGATGTACGATGGAGAGTGAATGTATGTACGCTATGGCGGATGTTAGGTGGCTGATCAGCAAGCGGGCCTGCGCTTCCGAGAACACACCGGAGGCGGTGATGTTGTCAAATAAGTCCCCACCTGAAAATACCACGTTATGAACTTATGAATACAGACATATTTCTACAAAGTAGCGTCCAGGTCTAGCAAACGTGCCATTAACACCTCATTCACGAACCTTTTGAGGAAGGGTCACTTGCGCATATTTTGTATTCACCAGATCTGGACACACCTCAAGGCTGACATTATGTGGAACTCTATAACAGAAGTAGCTAAGGGAACAAGGTGTTCAAAATTAACCTTGCATGATTTTATACCTTTAATTACCTCTGCGTCTCACGTCACAGTCATGTACTTACTTATAGCTCAGAATGTGTTGTAAAATCCAAAGCAAGGTCCTAAAAGATTTTTGAATTAGTAAGTGCTAAAATTCAAGGGGTTAAGAGAAAGAGCGTCTGAACGTAATTTTGACACCTCGTCCGCTTGAGCTGAGTTTACTAGTGAAGTCTTTGATCCAAAACAGTGATGGTTCATGTTATTCTTTTTTGAGTGCCCTTTTAAACTTCAAGAAGTAAAAATATGTTAGTCCTAATTACTAGTTATATCAAACCGATATTTTAAATTAAACAAAATAGTGTGAAATTGACACTGACCGCTAACCAACTCCAGTACGAGGAAAAGCCATTCCGGCGTGTGGAACTCGTCATACAGCGTGACGATACGGGGGTGACACAGCTTTCGCATCACTCGGACCTGAAAACCGTCAAGGTGAGGTTATATTACGTATGACAATTTGAAAATGTAAGTTAAATTGGGTTAATTACGTCCATGACGTAAATGGATTTTCTGTAGAATTTATTTACATTTACGTAACCATTATTTATACATAGACACATTCAAAGGTTTGGTAGCCCAGGGGTAGTGCGTATTATACAAATGAGTTAATGGAACTTAGTAAATGGTACGAAAAATCATTCATTTCAGTCGCTTTTCGGCGAAGCAATAATGATGCTTCGCCGAAAAGCGACGCCACTTTTTAATATTTAACAAGTTTAACACATGTCCGTGAAAGAATAAGAATTAAAGTCAAATGGTGTACTAAAAGTTTAATCATGTGTCGAAAGATGGCAGTAAATTTACTGTGGCTACAAAGTTTTCTTTGACAGTCCACCTCTATTTTCAAGTTGTCTTTGATACAAGAAACACATACGTATACTTAATGTTATTATATTTGTAAACGTACCTCTGCTGCTACATAATGCTCTTTGCCCTTGCATTTTAGCTTGTCTATTACTTTCAGAGCATAATTTTGGCCAGTTGTTTTGTTATTGCAAATGCGCACCACCGCGAAATTGCCTTCGCCTGTAACAAAACAAAAGTTGAGGGAAACGGAACATATTTGCGGACATTTATAAAACTAAAAGACATCTTCTGCTCCGAAGAGCTGAAAATTGCTGAATCCAAATGGGTTGAAATACAGGATGTCTCCGATCATTTTTTAATATTGGGCACGAAATCGGGATTCTTTTGGCTGATCAGATGTCGGTATGAAAAGCAAACATTTTTTTCGCGATTTCGGGTTGGTTCGAAGTAAAGGTAGGTCGATATAGCGAGTCGAATCGAGCCCTGCATTTAAAGCCCCATGGTGGGAGACATACTGTAAAAATCAACCGTTAAAAAGTTAGGACAACAGAGGGCACTTTAATTGAAAATATTATTTGTACTTTCCATTCAAGACAATTACTCATCAGGACGCTTATAACGACCTAAAGCTTTTGTCGCAGACTCCCTTCAGTGAACTTTTTAAAGCATCATTAACTATCATAAAAATATTTAATAGTAGAAAAACATGCAGTCTAACGTGATTGGTTGATGAGTTAGCATCACGCGCGCGATTGGTCGCAACTAGTTTCGTTAGACTGCACGATTAGCTGGAATTCTTGACACCAGTGAACTAGACCATTCTTAGTGTCCATAAGGCCCGTCCTTAGATATATGTCAATGTAGCAAATACATATACTATATACCACAGATCACCTATTTTAATCGATTATTATTAGATTCATAGATCAGAATAAAAATAGAATTATTATAACAAAACTTGCGAAGTAAGAAAAGTAAACATCCTGAAAGTCAACCAGGAAGTTAAACAAAGTCTAAATAGTCAATTATGTAACTACACGTACTATTTACCATTGTACTTGCCTGCTCATTTATTTTCCTTTTTTTCCTCAATTTAGTTTTATCGTAAGGATAATAAATCAAACATCAAACATTTATTAAATTTTTTACAAACAATAAAAATACCCAAATAAAATTACAAATATGTATATGAAATATTAGATATTCCTTAGAGATGTATATAGTCTCTAAATGTTGAATTACACAAAAAACTATGATAAAAAAAATGCAACCAACAAATACTAAACTTCTCAATAATTCTGAATTGTAAGTACTGACACTAGTGACACTATAAGAATACAAGATTCGTGCGATATAAAATAGAAGCCTTACATTACATATTAAATGAAAAAGTGTGGGATAGTACAAATATATTAACTTTAAATTAAATGTTTCCATCTGTTACATTCGATTTCCCATTGCCTATAATAATATTATGTAAGGGCTCTTTACTTCTGAACATCCCGTTTTTTGCCTGTATGGTTTTCTGCGGGTTCCAGTTTTAGTTAGTAGTAGTCGATCGTCAAACCTTGAAGAAAAGAGCATACTCCCATCTCAAAGGCCAGCAATGCACTTACAATCCCTCTGGTGTTGCAGGTGTCTATGGGCGGCGGTAATCGCTTACCATCGCTACTCCGGCTCTACTTTTCTAACAACGTTTGGACCAATCCTAGTACAAGTATAACATTACAAAGTAATTGCGAACTGTCTAACCAATATATCAACTAATTTTGCAAAAAGTAGGTAAGTATACAACAGCATATGAACTGAACAACTTTTACTATGGGTCCAACCCCAAAATCGTGAATCAAATCTGCCGTCTCATAAATTTTGGTGAATCACATGTCAATGTATGTTTTATTCACTCATCAGCGTATGGTCAAACATAACAATTTCACCTGTATAATGACAATAATGTAGTCTGCTATTTACAAAAGATTTCTTCCGAATATTCTAAGGTTGGAATTCATAATTTGCCAATACATGAAACTCGAGAGCGTACAATTATTGCTTACGTAACAATGTAATCGAATTCTATGCCACGGCCCACGTGTTAATATAAACGTATGGTGCCTATGCACACGTAGGATGCGATGCGCTGGCGAAGCAAGTATCCTACTATTCACGTATTTCGCATAAGGTGAGGGCGTGAATGGAATGATTTAGGGCAACAAGAAGTATACAAGAACAAGTCCTTCTTCCTCGCGTTGTCCCGGCATTTTGTCATGGCTCATGGGAGCCTGGGGTCCGCTTAACAACTAGTGTCAATCCCAAGATTTGACTTAGGCACTAGTTTTTACGAAAGCGACTGCCATCTGACCTTCCAACCCAGAGGGTAAGGCTAAGGGAGGGCTTTGTTGGGATTAGTCCGGTTTCCTCACGATGTTTTCTTTCATCGAAAAGCGATTGGTAAATATCTAATGATATTTCGTACATAAGTTCCGAAAAACTCATTGGTACGAGCCGGGGTTTGAACCCGCGAACTCCGGATTGCAAGTCGCATGCTCTTACCGCTAGGCCACCAGCGCTTCCAGTACAGTAAGTATAAAAGAACAAGTACTTTATATTATTTAAAAAACGCATAAAGCAATAAATAATGAACTCTACTGTCATAGATACTTTTTCTATGTATTCAAATATGTTCTCACTGCCGGTGTGAAAGTCTTGTGTACATTATTTACATCTCGTGCGCTCTTGAGTCCCTTGCTACGCTCAAGATTCTAAATTATAGAATCATTTTTGACGACCGGTTTGGCCTAGTGGGTAGTGACCCTGCCTACGAAGCTGATGGTCCCGGGTTCAAATCCTGGTAAGGGCATTTATTCGTGTGATGAGCATGGATATTTGTTCCTGAGTCATGGGTGTTTTATATGTATTTAAGTATTTATATATTATATATATCGTTGTCTAGGTACCCTCAACACAAGCCTTATTGAGCTTACTGTGGGACTTAGTCAATTTGTGTAATAATGTTCTATAATATTTTTTTTTTTTTTTTTATTTTTTTTTTTTCTTTGGTATATGGCATATATTAGAGAAAGTACAATTTATAGACCAATGTACAATTTATAGACCAATTTTGACATTGAGCAGATATCCGGCTAATATTTTAAACATTGAGTTCAGTAAAACTATTCGGATGATAAGATGACTGAATGTTTGCTACTTACTTACTAATATTTCCAGGCATCATCCCCCAACTGGAGCAGTTAATCGACTTCTACAAAATGGACAGATATGCAGTGACCACCCTGATGGTTACATCGGTCGCACATTTGCTACAAAAATAAGTTTTAGCAGGTACCCGAAACGACAGCTCACTATAGTAGATTGTACAACAAGGGCATAAGCCTGAGTTATACATTCTGTTTTTCACTTGGAATGCCAGGAAATTATAGAAATATATTCAATAATTTTGGTTATTTGGCGTATTTTTTCAAGACTAAAGAAAATCGTACTCAGGCCGGTCAGGCGTCAGAAGCGCGCGAAGCGGGCGCAGTATTGTATGGCAGATTTTGGACGAGATTTTTTATTTATTTATTTTTTTATTTAAAGTTTATTGCACTATATAACAAATAAAGTACAAATGGCGAACTTAATGCCTAAAGGCATTCCCTACCAGTCAACCATCAGGCTAAACAGAAACAGTAGTACGTGCAGGCAAGAGATTTGTTAGGATAGATGAGATACTTATACTCTATACTTTATACTCTAGAACATAATAAGCAATTGTGCGCTTACATGCGATTTAAACGTAAATTTTATGAGCATGAGAAGTGAAAACGTCTTTTCTACAATCGTTACACATCATGGCCCCTAATGGAAATGATGAAATGCTGATTATTTGAAGTCTTATGGAGTTATTTATGATATCCCTGTACGGCTACCATGAGCTTGTCAATGACCTGACTCTGACATATTCGCTAACGTCTGCGTAACTTACTGTCCATACATCTCACTCGCACTAATATGATGCATAGAAAGTAAGTTACGCACACACTAGCGAATATGTCAGTGTCATGTCAGTGACAACCTCGTGGTAGGGCTACTGATGTTACTTTAACTTTAGATGCAACAAGAACGACAAGTTCATGTACAGTCAGAAAAACGGCTAGAACCCCTGCATACATTTTTATATGCAAGAGTGTTAAGCTAATGGTTTTGCTACTGCTTAGCTTTGCGCCTGCCACCATGGAAATGTTCGCCCCTCGCCTGTAGAAATATATAACCAGCAGCATTGACCCACGGTCACGGTAACTTAAGCCTTAGAGGCTGCAACATGACCGACATGTCGACATGATGACCACAGCGTTGCATCTGCCACTATCTTAAGGCTCATCCTCTCCTATAACTACTACAGCTTAAATCATCGGCACTTACCTCTATCATATCCCTGCATATCATGAGGCTGGTCTTCATACTGCTTCGCACCTGCCACTATCTTGAAGCTCTTTACAACACCAACAGCTATATAAGCCATCGGCACTTACCTATGATATCCCCAATGTTGTACTTGAGCCTTAGAGGCTGCGGCATAAGTGACAGGTCGATGGACTTGGTCGCATCGTCGGTCGTTTCGCCCGTCTCTGACTTGCGGCTCGCCCCGCCGGCCTTCTTTGGCATGCCCGGTGACGGCCCTTTCCTGTTGAAACAGGTTATCACAATTATTGCATTTACATGCTCAGCTGAATTAGATTTTGAAAGTAGTTAAACACTTGTGAGAGTCAGAATGGCGGGTGTACCTAAATAAAATCAAATGAAAAGCATACCATATTTTTGTACCTAATTTGTACTATTTAGTACCTCGTTTAAAAAAAATTGTACCTCACGGTACTTAAAGTTATCATCAAAAAACTTGAAAACCACAAATAAAATGGCTCATTATAATTGAATGTGAAGGTACAAAAATTTGGCTTTTATAGAATTTATCAATAACCACGGGATCATAGCGTAATAAAGTACACCCGCCATTCTTACTGTCAGGATGGCGGGTGACCTGTTTTTTGATGATAACTTTAAGTACCGTGAGGTACAATTTTTTTTAAACGAGGTACTAAATAGTACAAATTAGGTACAAAAATATGGTATGCTTTTCATTCGATTTTATTTAGGTACACCCGCCATTCTGACTCTCACAAACACTTGAATTACTTTCGTGTTAATATTTATGCAGCTATGTACAAAATCACACCCATAATTATTTAAGCCGTTTAACAATAAAGATTTTAACTTTGACCGGAAAGGTTAGTTTTCGATAAATGTGCCGTTTTCAACCAAAAGGGTACTTATTGTCGGTTGTCATTGTCAATAAGGCGCTATTTCCATAAAGCTTCAATTTGAAATTAACCTTATCGACAACCGACAATGTGGTACCTTGTAGTTAAAAAAGTCACAAATGTTCTTAAGTTTCTTTATGCAACATGACCTTTTCTAATGTCTAATAAAATTAAGATTAAGATACAGTATAGTATTAATAATGGCTGATAAAAGATTTGCGGAAAATGCGCAGCAGAACTAACTACCTAAGATTGATATGGTATCGTCTTGTGTAAAGTCTGTTTGCACCTCTAAAATTTCTAGATCTCAAAACATAGATATCCCCAATTTTTTTTTTTAAATACCACATTTCCAAAATTCCTAAACTTCAATTCGACGTGATGTTATAATACCTAAATCTCAAATTATCTACATTAATGAGTGCAATTTTACCCAATATTATCGTATGTCGTTCCAGCAACTTGTTAAATAATAACTGTCATTTCGTCAAAGATTATCAAAATAGTACTTAGAACATAGTTACACTGAATATATTAGAACAAGAAATCTCATCGGAATTTCGGCATTTGATAAACATATTTTTTGACATTTAGGTATTTTGAGCCTTGGACAATATGAACTAAAGTTATCGACATTCAGCCATTTTACGAAAGAAATAATTTGATATTTAGATAATTTGGGCCTAAGTTGTTTTAAAATTTAGGACATATAAGAACAACGGCGTTATGATATTTAGACGCAATGTAATCAAATCATGAAGCATTGTTTGACTTAAAAATATTTCCTTATAAAATAAACACATGATATGGAAAATTCTTATTTTATTATAACAGGTATATAAATACAAAACGTATAGGATGATATATTTGCATTGAGAGTAACTGAGTTACCTTGTGGTTCTGGTAATGGGCGTCTTTCTGCATTGTAGCACAGCTTTACTTTCTTCAAATTCAAGTTCAAAGTCTTCCTGATTTACCCTAAAAAGATTTGAAAAAATATAATTTATTTATATAAATAATTGGGAACGGACTGCATACTTTATTCACGAAAATCATCTTCCTAAACGAATTAAATTTTAAAGTTGGTACTTAAATAAATGACGAGCTGCCTTCATAAGTTAAAAATACTTACCTAAAAAATTTGAGGGTAAATTAAATTAAAAGTATTTTCTAAACAGCGCAGCATTCTTTATATTTATACAAAAAATGCTGTGATCAGATATAGATACCTGCCATATTATTGTGCTGACTGCTAAGAACGTTAGGTACCAGCTCGCAGTGCATTACATTATATCGAGTTTACAATATGTAGAAAACATACGTTTGGTCTACGTTTTGTGATTAAATAGTTTATATTATCATTTCACGTTTGTCTCTACAGGAAGCTAGGCGAGCCTACCTTTCATTTCCGTATGCAAAAAATACGTCTTCGCCTTGAAAAAACTGGTGCAATGCGGTGACGGGAGTTCCGGACTGCGTGAAGACTTTCCGAACGCACCCAGTGTCCAGTTTCACGCAGTCTGTGATGGAGGCCAGCGCCTGCTCTAGTGTCGGGCTGTTGCGCTTATTCAGCAACAGTCTGCATACCTGCAGATTTTATATTGTTAAAAAAAAAACTAGAACAATACGAACAGCGGCGCATAGAAGATCTGGATGTTATTTAAAAAAGTCAAGCCTGCCCACATAATTATACGCTTACAACTCATAGGGTCAGCTCTTCTGCGCTTCGTGTACCCGCGTTTTTAGACAATGTTTAGCTTTGCGAGGTGTTGACTTTGTGAGTTAATTCGCAAGCCATATAAAAAAATGCACAATTGATTGCACCGGAGCGACGTGCGAATTCGCTATGTATGATAACCGGGTTATGTGACAGACAAAAACAATGACATGTAAAGATACAAAAAAATTATAAAGCTGTCCAAATAGGTCTTTCTTTACTAAATATTTATTAGATAGACATTAAGTGACAGAAAAAATAACAAAAGCAATCCAAAAATGCTGTCGTTAACACGGATCATACGCGAGCTAGGTATAACCCGGAAACGAATGGACACACACACGCTTTTATGCGTCTAATTCAATTCCCTTCATCTTAATTCATAACTATCAAAAGGAAGCCGAAAGACGTCCAATGCTGGACAGCCTTTCCAAGATCTGCAAAAGTATCGTACACTTTTTCTGCGCGATAGTGCGACGAATAGAATTACCGAAAGAGTTGAATAGTTTCATACTTCCTATTCCAATGTGATTTTACGAACAATAATTACGATATGATTGAGGTTGTAGGGAAGGTATGTTAAAGTAGGGTTGTAGGTCTATTAAAATATCGCAACCTCTTTCAGTTTGTGCTTGTTAGATTAGAATTGTCTTGGAGTTTAGTATTAGAAGACAATGAATTTTATATCAATACTATTTAAAAAAAATGTTTAAATAAGAAGACTATTATAACTCGCGATGCAAGACACATCTTTTTTCTATACCGTCAAGCGGGGTGAGTAGAGACAGTCTTAATATCTACCCATACAAATTGTATCATTCGATTAAAAATAATAGTAGATTTTGTATGAAGTAAATCTCGCTTTAAGTTTTGTTCCCTATTCAGCCCAGCCGTCATTTTCAACCCGGTTGATGGTACTTACATATTTATCTCTATCTTAACCTATTAACATTTACTATCAATGCACCCAGAAAAATAAACAATAATACAAACAATCACTCAATAACGTAGTTGACAATACAAGTTTCCACAGCGATCGATTTGTGCAACGCTTCCTAAATCACGACTTGCAATGCACATATGCTAATAATAGTACACTGTGCAACGAGGGGGGTAAGTGAAATTTTGGATACGAGGGTGGTAATTTACATACCTCTGATCTTCCAGCCGCAGGCTGGAGGGAATTAAAGACCCGAGTTTGCAACATTCTTACCCACGGAGTTACAAACAATGTTTTTCATTACACTTGCGAAAAACCTAAATTTTAAGCAAAATTATTCTTAAATACGGTCACATATCAAACATTCGTCCGCTTTTTGTAATTTCTTGACAGGTTAGGCATCGAAGGCACAGACCTATTCGGCATTCAGCTATGATTGAAAATTATATAAAAATATTTTAAACGGCTGTTAAATTAATCAAATTAAATAATTTCCAACATAAACGAAAATATTAAATTATAAACGTCAGTATTATAAAGTTAAACTCATTTAAGCTACTTGGTTTATATGAATAAGTGACACAATAAGTGACACAAGTTAACATATTGAAAATGTATTTGACAGAAAATTGATATTATCTATCCATAACTAGCGACCCGCCCCGGCTTCGCACGGGTAGATCCTTAAAAAATTATACACCTAAACTTTCCTCAAGAATCATTCGAAATAGGCGACAACTGCACGAAAATCTGTTCAGAAGTTTTAGAGACTATCGCGAACATACATTCATACAAACAGACAGACGCGTCGGGGGACTTTGTTTTATCCCCTCCAGTACAACTTACCTTGCGTGGCTTCACTCCGTTCCTTATGATGGTTACGATACGTGATCGAATCACGGTTTCCGAAGGAACTGGACTGACCCGCGCGGTCCCGTTGCTGACATTTAGCGAACCGTTTGCCTGTACAAGAAAAAAACATTGATTGAATAAACGGTGTGATATGGATTTGATGTTAACCACAAGCTTATGATTGAATTTTAAAGATGAATAAAGTTGAATTACGTTCTTCATATACTTTTGTCAAATTTAACAAACCGTTGATCATCAATGACAAAATTTAACAGAGGTATGTAAAACTTTGCTAACTCTAAAGAATCTATGAAATTGCTAATTAAGCCGGCGAAGAAACGTGCCCATTAGGAGATCTTATTTATTTATTTATTGAGAAGTTCTACAGCGTTTACAATGAATAATATATAAAAAACATAGTACTTATAAGCATAGCCAATAACAGAACTCCCTGGAATTTACACAAAATAAAATATCATCTGTGGGAAGACTTGTGACTTGTGCGGTACAAGAATTGTAAACATAAATTAAATTGTAGATCTTTAAGATACAAAGAAAAATAGTATAAGAAAAATTAAATCTCCTACTTTCCTATGAAAATATCTTAAACTGTATTTTTTATTTCGTAAAAGTGTTATAAGAATATTACATGCAGTACATAAGCGAGCGAGCCTATTATTTTGCTTGCCTTTATGGGAATTTAGTGTGTTTGTGTGTGCGTGTGTATGTGAGTGAGTGTGTCTGTGCGTGATTACCAGGAAATAATATAATAAAGGTGAAAGCGAAATATGCAGAGGCCAATAGCTAGCAGGTGCCTATATTTCATATTTGATTTGTTTTATACACGAATTCATTATTAAGTTATTAACTGTAATAAACACAAATCGGTGTTTTGATTTCTGGGTAAAATAAACCCTTGAGAAAACCTCGTTCATTCGTCGTAAGATTGAAATAGGCCATTGCCACTGAACGACGTCCAAAATAGCAGGTACAAAATACAAGCCTTTATTAGGTACGTTTTTTAAGAGCGTGCTATATCTCTTGCTAAGACTTTTTTTTCTTGCGGCGAATAATTAATATCTTAACTCAAATCACTACCATTCGCTTTAAAACGTGTAAAGATAAAACTAAATAATTTTTATTCTCCTTTAAAAAATTATGTTGTTTTTAACTCAAGACATATTTATTGGACTAAGCAATTTATTATTTTATTTAAGCAATCGTGCGCAAGAGAGTTTTGCGTTTTGAATTAAGATATTTTTTTTATCTGTGTAAGTATATGCAGCTGGAACGCGGCCCGGTGATTTAGATCCCGAATAACGACCACTTAAGCTACTAATTTTATATTTTATAAAAACCAGAAACCTTCTGGTAGGCTTCCTTAGCTCAATTGGTTAAGAGCAACGCACGGATTGCGGAGGTTGCGGGAGTCCTGCCGGAAGCGACTTATCTGCTTGTTAAAAAATTAACTTAAGCTACAATCCTCATATAGGTACAGTCTTGTATAACTTTCTGGTAGGGCCCCTTATTTGTTATAGTATTTCCACTGTTCAATTTTCCTTTTGTCCGGGTCTGCCTAAAACGTAGTCTGACTAATTCGCGTTATGACAAAACTTCATTTGAAATTCGCTATTCGTCTAAATCGCTATTAACCCATTACTTATATTACCTATTTCGCAATATGTCCCAAACGCAGTAAGCCTAAGTAGCTGTTTATCCATTTCGCGATACGCCTAATTACCTAGTCGCCCCCCAAAGTGTAATGTTTTCAGGGAAGTCACAATTAGTCAGGTTAATAGTTAGGTAGGTTAAGCTCGTTAGGTAGCTTCAGATGCCCGGAGGGCAAACTACCCAGAAATAGGAGCCCCGCAAAGCGGGGCTCCGTCTAGTTACGTTTAAGAGGAAATGTTTTTGGAAAAGAAATTATTAGAAAAAAATTATATTATAGGAGAAGTAACACTAGATTCGCTTTTGGATACAAACTTAATTCATAAGTGTAAGTCTTCTTGTGCCAGATTCGCTTTTGGACAATAATGCAAGAGGCCTAAGTCTTCTTATGCCAGATTCGCATTTGGACACAAACTCATTAGGCCTAAGTCTCAGTGCAACTATATCTCGGTTGGTCTAGGCATAATGCGAATTAGTCAGACTACGTTTTAGGCAGACCCGGACAAAAGGCCCTGCATACTGGTGTGTTTATAACTACGCAAACAGAATCTGATTCATAGTATTTGGTATGTACGAGTAGAAAGAGCATTGTACGACACAAATAAAATTAAATATAAACATAATAGCCCAGTGTCACCTTTGCCCTATACCCACTTAATGTAATCGGACCTCGTCGTCCATTCAGTCTAGTCGATACAAATGCAATGAGAAGTGCATTACTTATCAGCGGGTCTGTGTGCGTGATGGACTAAAGTTTAGAATGGTTACATCCCAGATTCCATTCTAACAGCCCTGTGTATTCGCCAGCCAGACTTTTTTATGGCATCGCGTTCATGGCGCATTCAGCCAGGCGAGTAAAACGGAATTAGAGGATTACATTCAAATGGGTAGAGCGGAATTTTGGAAAAGGTAAAATATATAATGTTACGAGTATGACATGAAATAATTTAAAAACATTATATGGAGCAGAATCATTAATATACAGGAGTGTTGTATCTAATAGATGTGGGAAACGGAACTTTAAAATCTGACAGCTGTTATAATAATATGGTACGGTGGGTTTAGTTAGTGGTAATTTATATTTATTTGCAGATTTATCGGATACTCCACCGGATACTGTCTATGACCATAATATGATAAGATTATACTAGTCGTGTCTTATCCAACCTCGACATTGGCAGAATCATCAACACTTGATGGAGCCATAACACGAAAAATTGATTGATTGGGTTACATGAAAAGAATATGTGATTAAGATCAGCGGGATCAACTCCAGCTCCACAAATACATGCGTCCCGCGATTTTGTAGTTTCAGGTGTACCGGTATACATACGTGACCCAATCTCATTCGAATTAACATACTAGTTGCAGGTGAGGGTATGGCTGGGTGCAGTTTACAGCTTCTCCATAGGAGATGCAGTTATTTACTATTTACCATACTAATTTCTATTATTTATTTCTATAGGCATGACCTGTTTGAGGCGAAACGAAATCAAATGGCATCCTCTTCCTCCACTACACAGGTATTTCCAGGATGCTTTTCCCCGCACTTAAAACATTTAGGCTTTGATCTACAGTTATTTTTGGTACGACCAAATTTGCAGCATAGAAAGCATTGAATTGTAGGGAAAATGTATGTATGTAGTTCAACGGCAAGAGAGTTGTATCATGAAAACACTCGTTTGGGTAAAACTTGACCGTCAAATGTTAATACATCTGTATCTGAAGCTGTATCTGAGGATGAAAATAAATTCCTGCCAACCTTGGTGCTAGTAGTGCTATTATTTGTATTATTTGGTTTGTTTCCGAGGAGTTTGTGGTAGGCTGAATGTTAGATTTTTGTGTGTCTTATTTCTTTAAGTTCACTCCTGCTTCCTACAGTGTCCGTGTCCGTGGCTGAATCAATTGTAACATTATTCCGATCTGGAGGTGTGCACCTCTGGATCGGGACGATCGTAGTGTTGTGAATTTAAGCTTCGAGGCGTAAACTACAAGACTCGAGTCGTGACTGCTGAGTCTAGAAGCCTTGAACCTTAAAGTCTCGCCCGTATAAGCCTCAAATTAATAAGTTCGCGTTACTGCTTACGATCAGAGAAACCTCGAGTCTTTAGGCCTCAAGCTTTAAAGCCTCCTAAGCTTTGAAGGTTTAAGCCTATAAGGTTTGGAGCATTTAAGTCTTAAAAGCTTCTAACAAATTAGATCAATCTATGCCATATTTGATAGTTATACTGGGTGCCCGTGAGGAAACAGAGCGATTTTAACAGCGTAATCCTGAGGTCAATAGAATTAAAAAATATTATTTTAATGTTTGTCAAATAGGGGAAAAGATATAAAACATTAGGACTTTATCGCATTTTTGTTTGTAAAATATCAATTAGAGTCGATAAACAATACCTCTAAACGTAAAGTTAAAGATTTATTTCGACTGCAGATCAATTTTATGAGTGACATCAGTCTTTTTGCGATCTGTTAATCACTACACCCAGACATGACTACAGAGTGGCAACGTAGTTAGGTTCATAATATTCTTTAAAAAAAACAGAATAATACTTTCTGCATATAACGCTCATTGTTCGAGCTCTTAACGCTCGACTCAGGCCTTCGAGGTTCGGGGGGCTTGAGCTTTCAATAGGCCCGAGTTTTTAAAGCCTGAGCTCTCTATGAGGCCCGAGTCTTAAAAACTTACTCTTAAGAGCTCGTAGAAAGCTTGAGCCGTTAAGGTTCTGAACCGTTTTTGGGCTCAAACCTTCAATGCTTAAGTTTTCAAAGCTTGAACCTTCAACGTTTGCGAGCCTTTAAGGTTTCAAAGTCTTCAAGACTAATAGTCTTTTAACCTTTTCAACGCCAAAGACCACTAAAACGGTCATCGTCTGTCGTGCCCGCGACGCCAATGACCATTAAAAAGGCTATGGCGGACGTTGTCAAAGCGACTTTCCTACTGTCAGTTAAGCTTCATATTCGCTCTTCACCGGTTAACTTTTTGGCGTCCATGGCATTTCTTGACACGTGTGGAAAAGCGTTGAAAAGGTTGACAACACTAGACGATCGTCGTCGTCCATTAAATATAATTAAGACGAAATCACCCTAATTAAGTATATATACAAACACAATCATGTATACAAACTACGTACAAATTACCGATTTCCTGATCTACAATATTAAAATAAAAATTAAATTAACGAGACATCAAAAACTTGACCAACGTGTTTCACAATTCCCGCGCTTTTTTCGCCAGCCAGACTTATAACCTTGTAAGTACTAGTTCACCTAAAGGTTTCGACATACCTTGTAAAAAATGGCATGAGATTTTAGATAATTGCTGGCTAAGTAGAACCAACGAATTCAATCGTGCGATCAAATGTCGCAATATATCGCAAATCGCATGAGACTATCGGTGACGTTGCAGAGACGTTAAAGGTTCTCAAGCAATGTGGTTGGCCAATGGCCAGCTATGAGCAGAAAATAGTTAGCTATTTCCATGTTAGAACCAAACTCTGTTTGTAACGTAACTTATACCATACCACGGAAATAACTACGAACTAAAGTTAAAAAAAAATAGGTGTAAATACACAAAATAAAGCAATCAATGGAGTAATGACGCGCTATCATTGTTTGTATAGCACTCCAATCAATAAGATAAGATAAAATACGATGCTTTCACATGAAGGGCCCATTTTTCGTACGGTAGGTATTATTATAATCATGGCTCGAAACCGGTATAAAATATAATAGTTAACACAATATTCTTTATTGCAAACCTCAATAAAAGAAAACAACAAAGACAATTTAGCGCAACAGCGCCGCATACAAGCGGAGGAGCGCACGGCAGGCAATTAGTCAAAGAAGAGCTGTACAGCCTGTTTCGGATGATATTAACCTTTGAATAACTATACATAAATATCTATACATCCTATATGTTTTAAGATACAGTCCGCTGACAGACAACCAGACGGATGGAAAACGATATCCCTAGAAAAAACTACGTTGAATTTTAAATCGAATCATTATCAAAAGTTCTTTTTGTTCTAAATGCTTCACTTTTTTAAAGTAAAACCTAAAAAGCTTTGTATCACAGCATCGATTCTACTTCCAGTGAAATTCAAATGTTTCTAATAAACCTGTTATCATTCTACCCGAAACACATCCAAAAATGACGCGTGCACCGCGTGTATAAACGGCCCATACATAAAGCGTGCAGCCTGTGACGTCACTTACTTTCATGATTTCTTCCAAACATTTTTATCTAGAAAAGTAAGTTTCCGTTATATTCGCTTTTTTTTTTCGTTACACCATAAAGAAGCTCATAAACGTATTTTATTTATTATACTCGTTACATTAAGGCAGTAAAAAAAAGTTGCAAAATTTTACATTTTTAAACATGAAAATCTTTACAAAAATACTATTAAAATATAAAAATTGCAACTTTCACTTTTTTGCATGTTTTGTATTATTTTGGTGTTGTTAAACATGCTTAAGAAACAAACATAATGTGCCAATGTACCATTTTACAAGCGTGTCAATTATATACATACAGAGCACACTAGCACACCTATAGGCTTCGTGAATAGGCGGGTCCACACAGAGCGAGCATTCGCAGAAGGCGACGTGCGCGTTTTGCTCGCCCAAGAGCTCCGCCTCGGCCGAGGCACGTCTACACTGACCGTTTTGTGAGTGAGGAAATTGCCTCGCGCGTATGCTCGCTCTGTGTGGCCCGTCTAATCAGGTCTCACAAACAGTAAGAAAATGCTTCGCTCGCGGATTAGCGCGCGCACACATGAATAAGAATCGCCAAGCGATCCAACGAGGCGTGCAATGTGCGTGATGAAAAATGCTGTAATAGCTTAACTTATTCGTATGTAATTAAAAGGCTATGTTAACTAAGACCGAAACGATAGTTTGCGAGTTCACCTGCTTATAACAATATACCAAATACCATCGTATAGTATGTCAGGTCATAAGGGAAATAAACAAGCTTAGAGTGCTCATTAGAGCAGTTTCCTTTCTCAATATTATTTAATACAAAGTTATACGGGAGGTATCGCTTAAAACTTCATACTTATATATTAACAACCAACCAACGCCGTTACAAAGCCAACACAAAGCGGCTGGCCGACGAGAAGCAAGTGCTGCTCGAGTCGCTGTGTCTGCAGACTGAGAAGTTAGAGGACAGTCGCACTAAGGTACGAACATACAAGAGGGACACTAGCCGAGCTAGCCGACCTACAGACTCAGCGTAGCCAACGTTTTCGAAATCGCGCTTAAATGGCTTTTTAACCATGTATGAAGTGAACACTCTAAGCTTACTTATTTCTTTATAGGCAGGTGTAGATTCTTACCTTTGTTACAAATTATAAAAATACTTCTGGCTTTTATCGCGTGGGGGTTGGTATGGGGTGGAGGATGCTGGGATCTCCTTTTTATTAACAAGATTCTAAGTGGAGTATGTGTGTTGATAATATTCTGATGTACTGGCCTCTCCCCAACGTAACTCATTTACACCCCCAAAATTCAACCTATTTCTAAACTATAATTTTTCTTAGTAGAACTGTACAACATTTGAAGAACTTCATAGTTCATGCCAGGGCCCGTACATTTCATGCCGTTGACGCAAAAATGACGTAATTTAACATACAGGAAGTTTTTTTACAACACTAAAAATTTTGATAACTAAGTTATACGCGTAGAAAAATAAATACTTATTACGTAAAATACACTGTTAATTCCTAATCAAAAATATGTATTCATTAATGAACTAACAATCTATTATTTAGTTGAGTGACAATAAGATGTAAGTCAATTAGACGTTTCTGTTCTGATAAGTATCTATATCAGTTAACTGAAGAGGTTGATAAATGATTAATTATTATGAATATACTAATTGCAATCATACTCTATGTATCGTGACGTAATTTTTCCGTCAACGGTATGATATGTACGGGCCCTGTTCGTGACAATTGGGACCGTGCGAAGTGCATGGTGGGGGTAAGTAAAGCGATCCCAGCGCATAAGGTGGTAAAAATTAAATCTAACTGCGGATAGCGTCTTTAACATTTCGTACAAGTTATATGGCTCGAAATAATATTCATTTAAATTGTATGGTGTAAGGGACCATTGTAATCTGTATGAAATGTTTAATATAACTAACGCATTTAATTTGATAATTGTTGATAATATATCCGTGTAGATAGCTTTGCAAATGCCACATATTACGTGATATTTTCTAGAAGTTAAGAATGGATATAGTAAGTTATCCCTAAAAGATAGACATTTAACATCGGACTTTTTTGCAGAACTATAAATGAGAAACAACCCCACCATACATTGTGTTGTTATAGCTCAAACGGATTAGGCAGCGTTTTCGATTAAAGCTCCTAGCCAGCGTGATTTTTTCCGACGACATCGTTATATTTCCACCAATTTACACAAAACCTTAACAAGTTTTATACCTAAGCCTTCCTCAAGAATCACTCTATTGATAGATTTTTTTGCAGACCTATAAATGAGAAACAACCCCACCATACATTGTGTTGTTACAGCTCAAACTGATTAGGCAGCGTTTTCGATTAAAGCTCCTAGCCAGCGTGATTTTTTCCGACAAGATCGTTATATTTCCACCAATTTACACAAAACCTTAACAAGTTTTTGTGTAAATTGGTTATTGATAGATGAAAGTCGTATGAAAATCCGTTCAGTAGTTTTTAGTTTTGGAGTAGTTTTATAAGATGTAGTGAATTGACGTTTTCCCCTAGACTTACGGACGCTAGGTTGCGTGACAGTCGTGCACATAGCGAATACCTGCAATTATTAGTTTCTGTTGTCTGTCAGTATCTAAGTATGAATGGAATTGTTATATACAGGGCCCGTATATTTCATGCCGTTGACGCAAATATGACGTTTTTTTTACAACATTAAAAATTTAGATAACTTACCTATTGACGCGTAGAAAAAGACTTGTTCCGTAAAATACACTGTTATACAATAATCTACTATTTAGTTGAGTGACAATAAGATGAAAGTTAGTTAGACGTTTCTGTACTGATTGTCAAGTATCTATATCAATTAGCTAAAGAGGTTGACAAATGATTAATTATTACGAAAATACTAATTGCAATCATACTCTATGTAGCGTGACGTAATTGTTCCATCAACGGCTTGAAATGTACGGGCCCTGGTTATATATAAATTACCTGCAATAGATAGGTAAAGTAACTTGATGCTTAAACCTTACCTGGATACATCGGGAATATCTGTTGGTAGCTTTTACACTTGGAGAGTCACTAGGTAATTCGGGTCCACTTAATCTAAACGACTGTGGAGTCACAGCGCTGGCTTCATAGTCCAATCGTTTGAATGGTTCTCCGAATCCGCTGCACACATAGGACTGGCCATCTTCAAGGTCATCAAGTTTTCCTATCTACAATTAAAGGCAAAAAAAGAATGGTAAGATTAGGTACAGCCTGTCTAAGCTAACTTTGCCGACCTGAATAGAACAAAGTGAGAGTGTCATTATGAACATAATATTTTGGCATTGCAACACTTCGTCATAGCAAATGTCATGCAGAATTTATTTGGTAAAACTCTACAAATTTATCAAAACCTTTTTATATGTATAGTAAGTACTTATATATTTATTGGAATTGAAAGATGATTTCCTAGTTATTTGAGTTGAAAGATTTAATATATAAATGTTAAAATTATTTCAGCATTAATTTTTCAAAAAGGTTAGCTTTGGTTTGGGGCCAAGGAACACCTGATACAGCTTGTCTGCGCACGTCTCGCTTATACTACTGCGAAATTGTTTTGCGATGCCGCGTATAATGTATCTTTTGAGAACAGCTCCAACTTGGTTATTTGAAGCCGAAGTCGCAGGGTTAGACGAGACGATCGAGGTGGGGCTTGAATACATCTTGAATGTGCATCTGGATGAAGCGCAGTGGTGTCAAGCTGCTCTTCCTGTCCGTCACGGTGGGTTGGGAATACGTCGCTGTAGAGGTTGGAGTGGTAGCTTTTCTTGCCTCGGCTCACGGTACTTTGGGTGTTGTCACTCGGATTTTGTCTAACGATGGTGGCATTACCCAGGTACCGTTTGTAGCGGAGGCTCTAGCCAAATGGACCACTTTCTGCGGTGGCGATGAGCGGCCAGACAATCCCATTGTTCAGTGCGGGTGGGACAATATTTTGTGCAGAAAGACTATTGCCAATATGTTCGGGGAGGCGGTAGGATCGGACTTGGCGCGCCTCAAAGCCGCGTCTAGGGCTGAGTCAGGAGCGTGGCTACACGCATTGCCTTCCCCCTCACTAGGCACACTTTTGGATGACGATTCTTTAAGAATCGCGGTTGCCTTGCGTTTGGGGTGTAAGGTGTGCGAGGCGCATCGGAGCATTTGTGGGGTCATGGTTGAAGAAGACGGTCACCATGGCTTTAGCTGCATGAAGTGCGCGGGCCGTTTTTCCAGGCATCATGCCATCAATGATGTCATGCGCAGGGCTTCGGTGTCGGCCAATATTCCTTGCGATTTGGAGCCTCCAGGGTTGTGCCGCACGGATGGCAAGAGGCCTGATGGTCTGACATTGGTTCCATGGCAGAAGAGTCGATGCCTCTTGTGGGATGCGACATGCATTAGTACATTTGCACAGTCCCACTTGAGTCTCACTATCAGGTCTGCTGGGACAGCCGCGTTTATTTGTCCGTTATTTGTTTAAATTTTTCAATTATAGCAGTATTATTATAGTATTAATTATTTTTGGACATAGGTGAATAGAAAGCCAATTCTATATGAGAGCTATGTAACAAGACAAAAAATATAAAAAATGTTATACATGTGTCATTCTTATCTTGACATGAATAATTATTTTAGATTGAAGAATTTATAATCTGTCAATTCCTACTCATACAAAGAGAATACATAGTATGTTTTGGGTTACTTACTTTTTTACCATCTAAAGCATATATTGTCCGGACACCACTAGGCAACGTCACATTGTCCACTAATACTCTTGTCAAATCTGCTATTAAACTATCAAAAGACCTGCAACAAAATTCATAAATAAATCCGAAAAAAAGCCAGTACCATCACTTGCAATATGTTTATGTTTTATCAGTTAAAGAGTATGATTTGTTTCCTATTATCATTTTAGATAAAATAAATATCCAAAATTCATAAAATTAAGTACTGAAATTATTATTTTTTTATCAAGCTAATGTAGTAATCCTAATAGCGCAATGCACTCAGGCGAGGAAAACACGCGCGCCGCCTCGGCCAAGGCACATCTACACTGTCAGCTTTGAGCATGAGCAAATTACCTCGCGCATATGCTCGCTCTGTGTGGACCTGCCTAATAAGGTAGACTTGCAAGTGCTGATCACTGATCCACGCCAGTATAAACAGAGGTGACTGCAGAGTGTCATCTATTGGGCATTATCATGCACTAGGATGTTTCCCTTAGTAGAGCACCAGGCTTAGAACAAAAATATCTGCACAGCACTCAAATGGCGAAGCCAGTTCTTAAAACAATAGTTTTATAGCCTGCAGTTGTGATTGTTTTTATATTCAAGAATGGTAAATATGAAGTAATACTTATTTTAAATACAAGTACATGGTAACAATCATCTAAAATAATCTTCCCCTAACCCTATTACATTAACTATTGTTAACATTGTGGGTACTGTCCACTGTGACTAATTGCTAAATCACTGTGTGATGTATAGATAGGTATGAAGTTTAGTGAAAGTGGATGAACTTATTTGAAGTTCTACAGCATGTAATTAGCACACGTTGCTGACAAATTAGTACATACCTGTATCTTTCAGGCAAGACCGGAATTATTACTCCTGAGTAGAACTTGTCACCGTTCCGAAAAAACCTTACTCGTTTTGCTTTTCGAGAAGCTGACGTTCGAAGAACTATACTACGGCGGTCTTTTCTGTTTTGCAATATATCATTAAAATCTTTTTCGAGCTCACTAACGGAACTCGATTGACTTCCGCTACCGCTCAAATTCTCCATCCTGAAAACAGTTTAGAAGTAAGTTACGATACGAATAACGGATTGTATTCTTTAACACGAATCAGTTTAGGCCTCACCTTTTTTCCTCCAACAATCAGCAAACCTACTGTATGTGGCTTCGAATAAAATAACTTTTGATAACGTCACATGGATAGACAAACTAGAAGAAATAATTAATTAGCGGCTATGGCTTCGATTAATTTATGAATCACACGAAAAGCAGCGTAAAGCTAAGTAGGCACTATTAGGTACCTATTCTATGCCAACGGTTGGTTCATTAGCTATATAGATAGTAGTGTACTAGACATTCGTGATGACTGTAGTCGTTGAATATCCGCGATTTCAACACAGGCACTAGACATACAGCCAATAGAATTGTCATTCTCAAAAAAAAAGTGAAATTAATTTAGTTTTTTTATAAAATGTAAATAATTGAATATTATCACTTTTTCATGATTGTTTGCATAAAAATAAAATTGCTCGAACCGTAGCCACAAAAGTTTAGTATTTTTGTCAGGCTCAAAGTGTCAAGATCAAAAGAAGTTACGTAAAATCTATTTGTTTTTAAATTGTATTCTATAAAAATGAAATTTTCCTTTCATTTAGTTAAAGTTTATAGTAAAATTCTAATGCATTACGTGTATAACTTGTGAATCTTAGTTTGTCTATCTACCTACAATGATTAACTATATATTTTATTGTTATTAATTTTTCCACTGGCAGTACTCGTCCTCAGAAACAGGTGACGCATTAACAATTTTGCGTTTGTCATAAATAAGTTAAGACAAAGGGCGAGTTTTAATTGTGAATTTTGGGATATTGTACACTTTTAAGAAAAATGTCTTCTAGAAGAAAGGTCCTCCTCAAAGTAATCATCTTGGGCGATAGCGGTGTGGGTAAAACATCGCTAATGAATCAGTTCGTGAACAAGAAATTCTCTAACCAGTACAAGGCAACAATAGGAGCAGATTTTCTCACGAAAGAGGTAATTGTCGATGATAGAATCGTTACAATGCAGATTTGGGATACTGCCGGGCAGGAGCGTTTCCAATCATTGGGAGTGGCGTTTTATCGCGGGGCGGATTGTTGCGTCTTAGTTTTTGACGTAACTGCCCCCAACACATTTAAGTCTTTAGAGAGCTGGCGAGATGAATTCCTGATACAGGCTTCACCGCGTGACCCAGAGAATTTTCCTTTCCTCATATTAGGCAATAAGGTTGATTTGGAAAATCGCGCTGTGACTCTTAAGCGCGCACAACAATGGTGTCAGAGCAAAAATGATATCCCATTTTATGAGACGAGTGCCAAAGAAGCTGTGAATGTGGAACTAGCGTTCCAGGAAATCGCCCGTCGTGCCCTGGCCAAGGACACTGAGACGGAGCTGTACAACGAGTTCCCTGACCAGATAAAGCTGAATGCCAATGACTACAGCCGCGACCGCGAACGGGACCACTGTGCTTGCTAAACCTCATAGCAAGCAACTTGTGCTCTTGCTAATTCATGTCTCATTTTTTATTCATTAAATACCTATTACAAAAAGTATATTTAATTATATGGTGTAAGTAATGTCTTTCATTATGTCATTGTCTTGTAAAGATGTGTTGCAATGATACTAATGAAATACATGGATTTGATTTGTTTGTTGAGCACCTGCCACTAAAATGGTTTAATATGTAACAGTGCACTATTTTGCATTTCAATTTATGGCTCGGCTATTATATTCATTGTCTGATCTGCCTGTTCAAGGATGTACATAGATTTTACTATTGCAAGGTGAATTGTGTTCTTGAACATTTAATTCACTTTACTAAATATATCTTGGTCTAAGGATAATCTTAAAGCCTGTTTTTTGTTGTATTCTAGCTCAGAATATAGTGTACTACACAGATTATTCAAACGGAATTTCTGCCTCCGAAAGAAATAAGCAATATTTAAGTAGGCCTCTTAGTATATTTTTACCGGAGTTGTTAATATTTGCACAGTGTTTTTGCACCTGATTTTTATGTTGCAATGCAAGCATAAAGTTAGAAAAAAATTGCATGTGATGTGATCCTTATGAATAACTGAACTCAGCATACCAAACAAGTGTACTTACATCTGCAATAAATAGATAAACAAATAGTCCAAGTAATGTAAGAGGTAAGAAAATCTTGATGTACAAATAAATTTTTGATTCCTTAACTGGTTGGCTGTCATATTGAGCAATGAATAAGCTGGGTTGGGCATCTGGCAATGACACTTTATAGAAAGCAATATTGAAAATTCTCACCCGTAAATTCTGGAAAAATATAGTTTTAATTGTTGTGCAGGCTATTGGCAACATTTTATTTTCATAGATGTTGATTGGTTTGATTTAGAACAATGTTTCACACTGTATTCTAGTTGTACTAAACATAGTAATCATCTGGCTTTGACTTGTTTGTAGTAAATTGCACACAAGCTCTTTAAACTTAGAATGTGAGTGTTGTTTTTGATGTTTAATTACTCATATCAACAGCATAGGGCAAAACATGATAACTATTAGTGCTCATACACATCAGTGGTCAACCATTATAGAACTCTCAATTTCCACAATATTGTCTAATATAACACAGTTGAACACCTTATTAAGAGTTCTTGAAGGAAATTTAAGCCAAAGCCGTACTCCAGCTTGCTTGCAAATATTTGTGACATTCAGCCACATCCAAGGAATAAATAGTGCAAGCAGTAAGTGATTGACCGGGTAATTAAAATAATGGGTGCATTCCATTTTATTTCAGCTCTTTAAAGTAGTAAATCAGTTAACTCATTTTGATTATTAATACTACACAAAAACTATTTGTGTATATATGAAATATTGTGTTAGGGTTAAGTAGTTAATGATAACTTGATGAAATGCTTTAATTGTTCAAGTTATACTTCATTAAGGCCATTATAAGAACAAAAAAGTTTTTGTATAATTATGTATCTGTATACATAAGTTATTATTATTAGAAAGAGCCATGGCCAAATCAGGAATAATAATTCTGACAATTACAGACGGCTTGAGTCACGTGCCTAATAAATTAAGCCCAAATTAAACTGTAATTCTAGCAAATGTTCAAGTACTTGCCATTGTTATAAACCATAAGATTGATTGGTGGCTGCTGAACATTAAAATAGAGTTGAACTTTAAGGCTATTAACGCATTCACTGCCAGGGGGCGTGGCCTAGGAACAAACTTGTATGACGGTGAACGCATATATGCGTCGGTGGCAGTGAATGCGTTAATACAAGACCACACTTCAGTAGTTCCAACAAAACTGGCATGATCAGTAGAATCTACTCTTAAGTTCTGCTCTTGCTATATTATCCTGATAAATAAATGCAATGTGTAACATAAAAACCTGCTAACCTCACGTTTCCAAAATGGCGTTTAATATCTACTGTCATTTAACTCTAATTCATGAGTTGGTCTGAAAGTTGTTAACTGCTCCGGTTCTACTCATGTGATTACAATATTGCCCAGTCGCCGCTTGCATCCTCAGCTATTTTGGAGCCTACCTTCCGTTAAATGGTAGTTATTACTTATTAAATAGTACATTACTATAGAGGCCGGGAAACGTAGGGTTGCAGGCCAAGTAGATATATACGGATAAAGATACGCGGCCGGCAACCCCGTTTCTCGCCGAGATATGTATAGTGCTTTTCTCAAACTTGCAATTAAAACAAAAAATTGTAGTTAATTTGTTTTGTGGCGACCTACTCGGCTCGCCACTCTACCAGCGGTGTACAGTCAGCGTCAAATACTTTGTTGCAGTCAAAGTGGCCAAATAGTTCGGTACACCATAGTAAATATATGGTGTACCGAACTATTAAGTACCGAACTGTAAAGTAGCCATACTTTGGTTGCTATAAAGTATTTGACGCTGACTGTACAACCTTACGTGCGTAAGTCCGCGCGTCAGCGCGGTGCGCCACCGCCGTTGCTCAGCAACGAATATGCACAACAAATCACCGTACCAAGCTAACTGAAGCTAGTTGATGGTTGATGCCAAGACGTTGTGTCACAATTTGACGTTAAAAAACAAAAGAAGGTTGCTTTACAGTCCTAGGTGTGTAAGTCAGTATGAAATTCCTTTACATATCATCTTCACTCATCGCACCTGATATCTAGTAATTCCGGACCTAATTTGACGCAAGTCATGTCATCATTTCATAGCAAGTTTAATAAAAAAATATTTTTGTGTCCAATCTTCATATACTACTTAATTCATCAGTTTTCCTGTCGGCAGTGCGTCATCTATGACATATTGTAGGTAGATCGGTTCTACCCTTGAATTTGAAAATATTACAGGAGATTTGCAGTGGTTTTTGTTATACATTGTGTTCCCTAAGACAGAATATTGCCTATGAAAAATTATTGTTTTAATTGTTACAAGATGCTTGTTCTATAAACCTTTACAATTATTTGTAGTTACTTTTACGTTTAGAATTTAGATATACATATATACCCATATTTGTTACTTTGCATGAAGATTAACACCATATTATTAATCATTAATACTTTTTACGCAGTAGCTATATGGAGTATTATATATTATGGTTTATACATTCTTTATATAAAAAATACACTTTCTAGGATATTAAATAAAAGGTAGTTACATAGTATGATGTATGCTGTACTAATGGTTGCTTTTGACTTTATATCAATAAACAGATAAAAACCCATAATGTTGTTTATATTAAATATAAAATAAATTGGTTGTTTTCATGAGAGTAGTGCTTAACATTTTATTGCGTACTCATAAATTTATCGTTAAAGATAGGTATCCATACTTTTGCAGTTGATATAAGGCAACCAATACATTCTATGATCTTGCTCTTTCCTCAAAAATCCTAGACAGACCAAGCTAATTTGGCAGTGATTTTGATAGGCCAGACTGTGCAAGTGTTAAGTAAACATCATAATTTCATAGAAGTGTGACGTTTAAAATAACACTTGCACTGTCTGGGCTCTCAAAATCGCTGCCAACTTATCTTGGTTTGACTCTATTTTATTTTACAGGGAGTAAGGCCGTAACGCCCGTAACTCATATCATAATGTAGGTCCTCGTGTTTTATTTGTGGTGTGGTTTTATGACTCATTTCCACTAGGATTCCCTTATTGATCATTGTTGGAATTGTGTATTTATTTAATAGTACATTACGATACAAGTGCGAAAAATAGGAAATTCGAAACGAGTGGCGATAAATTAAAACACGACCGAAGGGAGTGTTTTAAATCGAGACGAGTTGCGAATTACCTATTCGCACATGTACCGTACAACGTTTTACAGTACATATGGCCCTTTAAATGTTCGACACAGTAACGTAATATGCTAATTTCCGCACCAGTGCGGTAAAGTAGCACCATATGTACTGTAAAGTACATTACAGTACCCCCTAGTGTAAATTTATCCGATAGCGAGACGTGACGTACGCGTTTGCGTCAAGTCATTTTGTATGGGATATGAGTTTCCAAAACGTTCCGCTTGGCGCGCTGCTTCTAAATCCCGTACAAAATGAGACTTAAAGCAAACGCGTACGTCACGTCACGCTATCGAATAAATTTACATTAGGGGTTCTGTTTGCGTTAACTAAGAACAACGTCAAATTATTAAAAGGGAAATAGGTAATTAACAAAATATTATATTCGAAAAGTTCATATCTGATAATTTCAACCATGAATATGAATGGCGTACATTTAAATACAGTACATGTGATGTGGTGCTACTTTGCCGCACTAGTGTGATAATTAACACATTACGTGACTATGACGAAAATTTAAATTGTACGATACATGTGTGAATAAGGTAATTCGCATCTCGGCTCAATTTAAAATACTCCATCCCTTCGGTCGTGTTTTAATTTATCGCCACTCGTTGCGAATTTCCTATTTTTCGCACTTGTATCGTAATCGTAATAATATTGTTTAACCATGCGTCTAACCTACCAAAAAAGGTGGCATCTTATGTCTGGCCTAAGCACATTAACATAGCACAATCATTAACAGTTTTACTACGCTTACGCAGGGGCTTACGTGAGCGAATAACTCGCGAATGCGACGCGGCGCGGCGGCCCAACGGCATTCACGTTCACAACGAGATCACCCACGTAGGACACTTCCATAGGATTGAATTAACCCGCGCCGCGCCGCTTCGCGTTCGCGAGTTATTCGCTCACGTAAGCCGCTGCGTTAGCGCTGTAGTTACGTAATGGTCGATGCGAGCAAATCTTTGAAATGAGTTCACCGTACGTATCTATTGAATGCTTCATTACTTTATTTGACCTTTATGAGTAAACGCTATTTAATCTTTACTTCGTTTATCGCCTGTCTATTCTAATTAATCCTAGTGCAATGCTGCCTATTCTATTTAGTTTAAAGTGTTCATATCTGCTTCAGCGACTATTGTCATTTCATTCATCATCATTCGAACGTACATCATATCATATCAGTTGGCTGTCATTCGCGCGTTCATTTCGCTCAGACTTGTTCGCACAAGGATTAGTGCGAGCGAGATGCCCGCGCGAATGACAGCTTACTGATATAATTCCAATATCATTTTTATGTCGAGCAAGGGGAGGGGCACATGGTTAATACATAACAGTACTCCTTGAAATTTTCTAAAAATCGGCCTATTATACTTGGCATTTACGGTAATTTTGTAATATCGAATCGTAAAAGTAGAAAAAAACACATTTTTATTTTTTCCAATATTTCTAGTTCCTCCTATGAAAACTCAAAATAGGGAACCATACATAATTAAGAAATTTAGCTTCTCTAAAATGAGGTTTAAATCGTGAACATAGTTTTCTAGTTACGGCAGAATAACAGTCGTCTTTAACATTGAACTGAGAAACACTTTCTATGGCTGTTTTAATGGTATACTTTTGCCCCGAACTATATGGCACCTAAAAGTAACTTCAAAAATATGCCCTATAAAAATAATTTCATGATGATTTTATAGTGGCAGAATTTCTTAATTATATATGGTTCCCTATTTGGAGTTTCCATAGGAGGAAATAAAAATATTGGAAAAAATAAAACTGTGTTTTTTTCTACTTTTCGATTCGAAATTACAAAATAACCGTAAATGCCAAGTACATCATATGTTAGGCGGATTTGTAGAAAATTTCAAGGAGTACCTACTGTTATGTATTAATCATATGCCCCTCCCCTCCTCCCCTTGATCGACATCAACTTCTCCACATTCTACTAATATGCTACTAATGGGACAGTTTTGCTCCTAAGTGTATGTGCAATGCTCGTGGTGGGAGAGCTGAAAGAGATGCCAGTGTAACATGCTATATAATCTTTCGTGAGCTCAAAGGACTAAGTCAAAATAGTCCAAAACCCAGCAGAGGTTTTCTATGTAATTAATTTCGTTTTATGGGCACCAAGCGGTATTCGATTTGCAGAACGGAGATATGTATATTTCAGTCAAAATGTCATGACCCTTATTAGCCAGACAATAGAGGCCACCGCTGGGCGAGCGCAGTAATTGGTTTGCCGCGCTCACAGTGATGCGCGAACATCTACCCAACATCAATTAATTTACTTATTTGAACTCCATTGCCTATTTTTAGGGTTCCGTAGCCAAATGGCAAAAAACGGAACCCTTATAGATTCGTCAGAGACTTGTCATACGCTTCGCTTAACAGACAGATGAAGTGTGCGAAAGGGAAGCCATCACGTATATGAACAAGCCACAAGTGTGAAAGAGGCAGACTACATATGAGAAAACGTAACCATTTTTTGAATTCGAAGGCGGCCGAGGCGGCCAAAATCATATTGCCGTATTTTTTAACGTTAAAAATATACGAGAATCAAAATCAAAAATAAATATTAAGTAATTTAGTGAAGATGGTGTCATGTTGTGTGCCGGATTGTTGTGTTTCAGGGCCAAAAAACCCAGGGAAATACTCATTTCACAGGTAATTATGATAATCGTAGCGAAATTTTCGTAACGATATTTTATCAAATTAACAGCATAAAAAGTGTAAAAAGCCAATTTATACAGTTCATTATAAGTTTTTCTTCAATTGCGTGTTAATATTTCATGATATTAGTCAATAATTTAGAATATTTTGTGTAAAAACCTAAACTGTTACTTTACGCTAGGGCTTGACAAAATGTTCATATGACTGTATCGATAACTTGTCGGTATATTAGTAGGTATAGAATTATTTGTTCACAAGACATTATTAAGATATTAACCTTTATAACCGACTTAAAATAATAACGATTGTTATAATACCTTTTTTGAAGGTGCACATGTTCAGCGATAAATTTAAACTTCACTTTCCAACACATTACTTACATTTTAACCACTTTTCCACGGCTTTGCCGCCAACACAAGGAAACACAAGACAGCGTATACTTGTACACAGCGTATACACACCCAACCCAACTTGTCAGGCGGAAAAGGCGCGAAATTAAAATGTTCTTTGGTAAGTCAACTATTTGCGCCTACTGTTAACACTTAGCATGTGTTTGTGTTAACGACATTGCACATGTTACACCACTCACACCCGCATACGACAGAAACCTGCTTTATCAACGCGAGTCACCTGCTTTACCGACAGCGTCGCGTTCCATAATGCTTGTTCGGACTACGTTAGTAATTTAGTCAAGTAGCGAGTATTTTAGTTACTAAACGTCCCAGAACACCAAACCAGGTGAGAAAAATAAAAAATCGCAATGAGTGGCGATACGATTTTAAGTCGACACGAGTTTCGAATTAACTATTCGCAAATGTATTACAATACATATGGTCCTTAAAATTTTCGATATAGTTACGTAATGTGCTAATTATCGCACTAGTGCGGTAAAGTAGCTCCATATGTACTGTAAAATAAGTAACAATATATATTTGACCATTGTGACACATGTGTACCTATATATTTGACCATTTTGATGCAGACTGTAACGACTGTAACTGTAGCCTCGGTTATCACTATCAGTATTGTTATTTACTATGCGTCCGCTTTAAAGAAAATTAAAGGTACTAAAGGCGCTAATAAGGTCTAATAGTAGTAATAATACTCATACCTATTACATTTTTTATAAAAACAAACACATTTGAAAAAGTAGTCAATAAAGCAGTTAAACATCGATAGATTATTAATATGTTGTAACATGACATCACTATTTTTGTTCGCACATAGACAATTTATGCACACACTTGCATTTCATTTTTGGTCACACTTTTGAAGTTTGACAGTCGTTCTATACTATCCTATTTCTATGAGATTCGTCATGTCCGTCTGTCTGTCCGATTATTTGATATTTCACCTGCAAAATGTCTACCGCTTTATGCGTTAAACGTTGAATGTCATATCCGTCCTTTATGTTTTCTATGTATTTGATTAAAGCTACTGCAACTGGTTTCAATATTATTAACAAATTTAAACTATGGCTTTTTGCTCCAGTCATCGGATGTATGGCGCCATTTATTTTCAAACTAGCAAATATCAATAAAAAAATAAACTTAAGCAGCTCTTTGGCTCTTGTTTATGGTAAAATTCTGCCAGTGCTTAAAGACTGATGGTAAATACTACCATCTCATTACTGGTGCCAGTCCCATCATCAGGGGCGGCATTTGGGGGTGGCGAACGGGACAACCGTCCGGGGCCTCGCGCTTGCGGGGGCCCTTGCGCAACAGGCTGAGTAGTTTTTTTTACATCAAACATGAGTAGTAGAGTCAAAGTCGATGCAGAAGTTATTATCTAAGACAGACTCTTAAACGTCTGTAAAAAGATCTAAGAGGGTTTAATTGTAAAAAAAAAACAGTTGTGATAAAGTGTTACGGCACGATCGCTTATTATATTTATGCAATAATTTTTAATGAAGTTAAATTTTTTACTGTTACTTACTTCGTTGCTCTTATCGTTTCATTTGTTATTGTCAAGGTCTTGTGTCGCCCTCTAGAGTAAACATTTGCAATTACGTACTTGAAAGTACAGCGCCATCTCGTTGCGAGTAGTTTAATCAAAATACCTAAAGCTGTCAAAAGATGTCACTACCAGACTGATCCAGAAAGTGCCCTGAAAAAAGTATAACGTATTAGAGTCAGACCAAGATAAGTTGGCAGCGATTTTGATAGCCCAGTCTGTGCAAGTGTTTTTTTCCACGTCACAATTCTATGAAATTATGACGTTTACTTAATACTTGCTCAGGCAGGGCTAACAAAATCCTACACTAACTAATTTTATTTTATATGAAATGATAGCTGCGTGTTACCAAACACTTGCGCGTAAAGTGGAAGTTATTGAATTGCTTTTAGGCTCATAATCCTAAATAAACACTGGTGCTTTTTCATTATATTATAGTACTTCTGCGTTAATTTATGTTAATCCGACTGACTTAAGAAGATATCTAACTAATCTCTAATAATATTTATGGAAACGGAGCCTTAAATTGGTCGAGTACCTAAATATTACAACAAGGACTGGAGCCAGCGGCAGGGTCGAGGGGCCGGCAGGTAGTATGACAGATTTTAGACTTTTACTGTTTTAACAATTAATATTTGATTCAATTCAATTCAATTATTTATTCATAAAATTTAAATCTTATACGTCACTATATATTTACTGGTACGTGTAGTTTTTTTCCTCGCAGGAGTGTTAAGAACCGTCTTATGAAACACGTGTGCATTAGTAATTAATTGTCATTAAATATATCGGCTTTCTTATTGTGTAAAGAAAGACCCACGTAGCACACTTGTAGCGTGCCTACCGCTACAGTTGGCACCGTCCGAAGCGAGTAGGTATATACCGTCACCTTTTATTATGTTTAACGTATACTAGTTAAGCATATTTTTAAATTTTCTGTAGTATTAATGCATTCGACTGCAGCAGTATTGCAGCACGACAACATGCCGCAAAATCATAATCGATGTTGCTGCCCAGATTTATGACATTGGCGGAAGTAATGCAGTTGGCAGTAATATCGCCATCGGCTGCAGCAGTATTGCAGCACGACAACATGCCGCAAAATCATAATCGATGTTGCTGCCCAGATTTATGACATTGGCGGAAGTAATACAGTTGGCAGTAATATCGCCATCGGCAGCAGTATTGCAGCGCTACATCACTGCCTCACTGTTGCAAATGTCAAAATCAATATCACTGCCAGAATTTTTGACATTTGCTGCAGTTATGCAGTCGGCAGCAATAATTGCAACAGCTGCATTACTGCCACAAATGTTAAAAATCCTAGCAGTGACATCGTTTTTGACATTTGCGGCAGTAATGTAGTCCGCAGTATAGTCATGCTGCAATACTGCTGCAGTCGACTGCATTATTGCAGGAAATGTCAAATACATAGGTCATTTATCTAAAACAAAATCTATCAAATTTGGCTGTATAAAATGTATCCAAAATTATGCGTTCGTGCGGCAACCATTACTAGTCACCAGAACGGTGTGGGCCGCATGTACTTGTAGCGGCGCTGCAGTAGCGGCGTGATGAAATCGCGGAGTGAGCCACGTCTGCCTGAAGTTATTCGGTGGCGAGCGTTAGATATTACAGGTCGTTGATAAGCCTATAATAATGCGTAGTACAGTCAAGGTATTAAACATCGAAACAAATAAAGTGCCAACAATATAAATACATAGGTACCTACTACCTTACTGTGTAGTGTAGGGTATAAGTTCGTGTATACGTTTTTGGCATTTTGTCCATGTCGACATTTAATACCTTAACTGTACCTTCGTCTGCAGTTCGCTAGTGTTAGACCACGCTAATTTTCATGCCAAGTGATATGGATATTTATCTTTGTGTTGTCACTGCTAAGCCAGTGCAAACTTAACTTGCTCGCAGTCTACTCTGCACCAACTTTGACGTGACAAAGTGTGGTGGTGCTACAATACGGCTTCTTTTCATCACATTTTCATAGCTATTGTAGAAATAACAATTCGCGACGATCTCGCCGTCAAGTACGCGCCAGGGCTTGAAGATGGACGTATTTAACTGTGGGGCAGCTCTGGTAGCATCGCTATTCCATTTTGTTTTGTATTAAAACCACAAAAACTAGCCGCAATAACAAATGCTGACAGTTTGGTGAAGCCAGTTTATCTTGCCATATTGATAATGTGCAATGTGGAGTCATAAAAGTTCGCGCTTCCTTTGAGGACAAAAAACCGTCCAAAAAATCGGGAACAAGGCGCGAAGATGTGAGCAATATTGACGCCACACTTCGCGGCGATTCTCGTCACGCATGAGTGTGGACGGCTGTAATGCGTGCTACGCGCTACGCCGTTGTAGCAGGCTCTCCTGGCCGTGGTCCGTAACAAAAGTAGGTGATCCGTCTACGCAAAGAAACCATTACCATCTCCCATAAAAAGTTAGGTCGCCCTAAAATAAACTTGTGTATATATATATACATAATATTTCAAAAGCGAGATGAATTAAGTTTTTCACAAACAACTTTTGATGACGCCGGCGGACGGTGGGCAATTAGGCAATAGGTTTTGAATTTAACAAAAAATTGTTGACAGCTGGGTAAGGGCTTGAAATAGAAAAAATTGTATGCACAATACTGAACAATAGAAGCATTCCTGCTTTAACCCATTCCGCGCTAATCAGGAAGCCAATTCGAACATACGATGTGATGTCCATAATATGTGCGTTTTCCTCGCCCAACGCCAATGCATTATACTCGTAGGTACGTACGAACAAGTACGAGACAAATGTTATGCACGCGCGAATGATAACAAAATTACATGAACAGGCACTTCTAACATCTACTTCGAGCTTTGGTTTGAATTCTACACACCTTTAAGCTATATGTTGGCTATAAATCTAACTGTTTAAGAGGGAAGAATAATTTTGCGATCCTAGCTAAATAACCGTATTTTCTTCTATGAAATCCCATTTCGGGAGAAAACTAATTAAATCTTAACAAATTGATATTTCTACGTGTGCTTATTTTGAGACCCGTGCAAGCGAATGATTCTATAATTTAGAATCTTGCGTAGTAAGGGACTCGAGAGCGAAATAATGTACACAAGACTTTTCACACCGGCAGTGAGAACATATTCGGAAGTTAAAAATACTATCTGAAATTTTTTTATCCTTCTTTATCACTATTTCACACATCTTTTCTTAAGGTATTCTAACAATTAAGTTAAATTACTGCAACGAAACATAATGAAAGAAATCACAATAAAATAATACAGAAATAACGAACATCAATTGATAGTTCAAGTTCAATCGATAACTTATTTAATTATAAACCGTCAATATATGTACCGTTGAATTACGTTTGAACTTTTTGTCTTTTTCTTTTTGCTAATGACGTGAAAGGGACTGAGAGAATAGAATCCAAATATTTCAAACTTGTATTAGGCCCCGCACGTAGAAATGACATTCGAATATAAAAGTCACTCTCACTCCATGAGCAAAATGCGATTTTACTCACTGTTTTTAAGCAGCAAACTCGCCTTTGTTCTAGCTGCTGAGGTGAAAAAACGTTTTTCACGTCAGCAGCTCAAACAAGGTTAATTTGCTGCTTAAAAACAGTGAGCAAAATCGCATTTTGCTCACTGTGCGGGACAAAATAACATTCAAGTGATCTTTATATTCGAATGTCATTTCAACGTGCGGGGACTAATACAAGTTCGAAGTATTTGAATTCTATTGTCTTTGTCCCTTTCACGTCATTAGCAAAAACAAAGAGACAAAAAAGTGCATACATACGTAATTCAACGGTTTATAATGGCTCCTCTACATGATGGCCCAGCGTAGGCCAGTCCTAGGGACGCATTTATGCGTTAGAGGGAGCAAGTGATATTGCTATCTCATTTCACCGCATAGCTGCGTCCCTTGGACTGGCCTACGCTGGGCCATCGTGTAGAGGAGCTCTAATAGACCCCCGAAATAAATAAGACCGCATCATTCCAAAACACCCTACGAGTCTGAAGACTCGTCATAATAATTAATTAATGAAATAAAAGTTTAAAATTTAATAAAAACATTGTTAGCGACGCGACTGAAACCTTAGATGACGCTAAGATTAGTTAAGTTGAAATACGATTAAGGCTGTATTCGAAATAAAGATTTTATCCGTTAGGTAGGGCAAGCAGAAAATTAGATTGTTATTAGACATAAGAATTATGTAATCGTTCGTTATATCAGGTATTATTCGATATTTAGGTCACGCAAACCCTAAATCCCAATTCCTTATTCGAAGAGCGAGATGAACGAAGGAATAAGAAAATAAAGAAAACTTATTCATTGGTTCATAATTATAGCCAATCACATGCAAATAAAGACAAGGAAAGGTAAAAAACAGCGAGACAGAAAATCTCGATCGTGATTGGTCAGTCAATTTCCCGTACAGAATTCGATTACGCTCAGTTGTACTATGAGACGCACATATTTAGGTTATTATCGCAGTAATTACTTTAATTAGACTAATGAATGTTACATATAATCGTAGAGCGTGAATTGCTTAACACCCTAATATAGGTCATATTATCGTAATCCTAGCTATTAGATAATAGCATGCCGTAAACCGTCGAGAAACGGGCTATTGTTCCGAGCGCGGACGAACAATAGGCTTTGTATTCGTGAAGTAAGCAAGTCGGACAGGTGTTATTGTTTTGTTTCACTGACCTAGAAACCGAGTTAGCGTGTTATGCAATATTCAAGTCAATAATTAGATATTTGTGAGAATTATAGTTATGTAAACGATAACGAGATAACACGATTTAACCCGAACAAAGCCGAATCAAGTAACCGACCAATCAGAGGGCTTGATTCAGAACGAATCGAAACGCGTCTTATCTCCTTATCGTAAGGGTGTTCCTTTTCTACGAAATTCGTATATAAGCGAGGAAGGAACGGAGAGAAATCGTAGTCAGTCGTCGAGTGATCCAGCAACCAGAAGCCTCAAGAAGAAACCAACCGGAAGAGAACCAGAAGCGGTTCAATCGCGTAGTAGGGATTGTAGGAGTATTTTTATACCTTGTATCGCGTTAAATAAAAGTGAGTTTGTGCGCATCAGTAGTTTATTTAGCTATCTCCTCGCGTATCGTATTCGCTCCTCTTCACGCGGCGACGTAGAGGGCCGTGGTCACGGTCTTGGCAGTAGGAGTGGTGGCGACAGCCCGGTGCCTTCTCCATTGAGCTATCGTCGGCTGATATAGCGCCGCGGGCTGCTATAAACATCATATCTATACAATCAAAACAATGAACATATAAAACTACTCTACTATAGTTGACAAATAGTAGTATCTGCAATTCGGACCGTATCTTACAAACTTACAAAGTTTTTTTAAACGTAGTGATTATATGCTCTTTGGTTTTTTTTACAAAAGTTGTCAATTGAACTGTCAATTGATGTTCGTTAATTCATTATTTTCGTATTATTTTATTGAAATTTCTTTCGTTATGTTTTATTGCGGTAATTAAAGTTAATTGTTAGAATTCCTTCAGAAAACATGAATGAAATAGTGATGAAGACGGATTACATTTTTTCAGGTTGTATTTTTTGATGGCTGGCTGACGTGAAAAATTTAGTGTACTACACGAGATCAAAGTTTACATCTCGTACGCTTTTAAGTCCCTTACTACGCTCAACAATTCCCATCGCAAAACAATTTTTTCCTATTTTTTTCATTGTCTTGGAATTTAATTAACTCTGTCATTTTACAAGCATTTATTATGTCAAATAATAGCGTGAAACATCACGATGAAATAGAATAGCAGTAGAAGTAGAAATAATCATTCACTCACTATTTGTATGTATACAGTATTTGTAAAAAAACTTTTCGGTGCGGGCTTTATATTGTTGGTTGGTGTCTACGAAGTTATTTCGCTACATACGGGGAAAAATGTGCTACGCGCTACGACGATCCGCTACATACGAGTTCTAAAACATGCGGCCCGATTCGAAGAATGATTAAGACACGTTTAAGATCTTTAAAAGATCGATAACTAAACGACATGTCAAAATTGACGTTTATTTCGATTCCTATGTGATCCCAATAAGATCTATGTACGTAATATCTAACGTCAAAGTGACATTGGTTGCCCGAATCGAGCTGCTTCTGTAAATTATAACGATATCTAAATGAGAACTTGTCTAAACCAGAACTTATCGTTATCGTATCTCATTCTCCGAATCGGGCTGATAGGCGTTAAGATTAAAGGGCAAATGATGTCATTTAGTTATCGTGGATTAGACTCGTACTTGTCCGGACATGTATTTACACGGAACTAGATGACTTCACTTAGATATTGTTCTGTACCCCTAGTGTAAATAAATTCGATTTCGAAACGTGACGTACGCGTTTGCGTTTAGTCTCATTTTGTATTGGATTTAGAAAGAGAGCGCCAAGCGGGATGTTTTGGAAACTCAAAATCCTATACAAAATAAGACTTAACGCAAACGCGTTCGTCACGTTTCGAAATCGAATTTATTTACACTAGGGGTACTGATGTCAGTGTATGTTCGAATAGGCCTGGAAGCCACGTGACCACTTCTCTATACAAACGTGGACTTCATCATTTTCCTCTCCGGATATTAAAAATATGGAAAAAATGGGCTTTGGTGTAAGTATATTAACCATATACCGGGTGTGGCCTGTAACACGAACAATAAATTTAACTGTAGGCTGTACTCCTCAAACTTACCAACATTTAATCAGCGATTTTTGAAAATTACCTATGTATTCTTTAGACTTCCTATTGTCAGTTGACAGTCAGTTGTACCAAAGACAATGTTATTTCAAAAAAATGTGGTTTGAAAGGCCCCAAGAATATTTAATAAAATACCTCAGAACATTCAAGTATTACAGCGTAACAAGTTTAAAAATGCCTTAAAACTATTGTTAGTTCAAAAGAGTTACTACTCTATAAAATAATTTTTAGATGATAATGACTTGTGAATATGTACATACATTTATATTTCGAGATGCATGCTCTCAAAATTTGTATGACGTAAGGCCCCACATAGTGAAACTGACTAATCTGTAACATCCTATGTACACCAATGTTGGACAAATAAATAATTTTGTATTTGTATTTGTATTTTTCGTACAAATTAAATATTAGATGTACGCTGTCATCAGTGTAACTGACGTTGATTGTCACGCTTTAAATGTAACAAAATTATACATTGCGTCTTAGAATAAACTTTGAAGTGTTATAAAAATCAAAATAAAAGTTATTTTTAAATGTTGGTCAGTTTGAGGAGTACGGCCCACAGTTTAATTTTTTGCTCCTGTTACAGGCCACACCCGGTCTATACCTATAGTATAACCATAAATATGCCTTCATTTACTTTTTTGATTTATTAATTTGTATAATAATTTTAGAGCTATTACAAATTTGTATTGAATTTGTTTTACGTATCTAACTCTTGATCAAAAAATCGAAAAGCCAAACGAAGGGTATAGCTATGTTTAACACCAATGCCTGGAACCCGCTACGTGGGTTCATTTTGTAATGGAAAAGGGGCGCTTCCATAATGTCAATGTCCAGGGAGAAAACTGGGGAGTACGTTTTTATGGAGAAGCGGTCGTCCACTATCGTCTTAAGAGAAAACATTAGTGGTCATGTTTCCTTACAAACATTCTCGACATTTTCCTCTCTGGATATTGACCCGAGTTTTTTTTATATCAGTTTAATATTACCAGTAGTTTGTCTGTACGTTTTTTGATATTCTTGTATTTATAAGAACTAGGTTACTTTTAAAGACGCTTAAAACGGCGTAATAAATGCGCCGTAAACAGACGCCTAGCATACAAAATCGGCAACAATAAACGCAAAAATCAAAGCGGTCAAACACAGATAATTTCTTTCTCACTCCGTTTCACTCTTTCGTTACGTTGGAGGTGGAAATGTCCGGAAACAAAACCTCAATTTCTGTCATTTTTTCCCAACTGTTACCACATCTGTTACTCCTAATCTTCTTCTTAGTCGTATACTCTTGTCAGAGTAGTCGTGGTCATTGCGGTCGTTGTACGGCTTTATTCGCTGTTTCCCGCCATGTTTTGCCATGCTTTTTGAAGCATGGCGGGAAACTCCTAATAACAGATAAGAAAAATAATACCCAGTATTTAGCACCAAAAGCTTGCAAAAGATAAGTTGTTTGCACTGGTAATAAATGAAAAATGAATTTTCAGCTGTACCCCTAGTGTAAATAAATTCGATTTCGAAACGTGACGTACGCATTTGCGTTAAGTCTAAGTGGATTTAGAAAGAGAGCGCCAAGCGGGATGTTTTGGAAACTCAAAATCCTATACAAAATAAGACTTAACGCAAACGCGTTCGTCACGTTTCGAAATCGAATTTATTTACACTAGGGGTACTGATGTCAGTGTATGTTCGAATAGGCCTGGAAGCCACGTGACCACTTCTCTATACAAACGTGGACTTCATCATTTTCCTCTCCGGATATTAAAAATATGGAAAAAATGGGCTTTGGTGTAAGTATATTAACCATATACCGGGTGTGGCCTGTAACACGAACAATAAATTTAACTGTAGGCTGTACTCCTCAAACTTACCAACATTTAATCAGCGATTTTTGAAAATTACCTATGTATTCTTTAGACTTCCTATTGTCAGTTGACAGTCAGTTGTACCAAAGACAATGTTATTTCAAAAAAATGTGGTTTGAAAGGCCCCAAGAATATTTAATAAAATACCTCAGAACATTCAAGTATTACAGCGTAACAAGTTTAAAAATGCCTTAAAACTATTGTTAGTTCAAAAGAGTTACTACTCTATAAAATAATTTTTAGATGATAATGACTTGTGAATATGTACATACATTTATATTTCGAGATGCATGCTCTCAAAATTTGTATGACGTAAGGCCCCACATAGTGAAACTGACTAATCTGTAACATCCTATGTACACCAATGTTGGACAAATAAATAATTTTGTATTTGTATTTGTATTTTTCGTACAAATTAAATATTAGATGTACGCTGTCATCAGTGTAACTGACGTTGATTGTCACGCTTTAAATGTAACAAAATTATACATTGCGTCTTAGAATAAACTTTGAAGTGTTATAAAAATCAAAATAAAAGTTATTTTTAAATGTTGGTCAGTTTGAGGAGTACGGCCCACAGTTTAATTTTTTGCTCCTGTTACAGGCCACACCCGGTCTATACCTATAGTATAACCATAAATATGCCTTCATTTACTTTTTTGATTTATTAATTTGTATAATAATTTTAGAGCTATTACAAATTTGTATTGAATTTGTTTTACGTATCTAACTCTTGATCAAAAAATCGAAAAGCCAAACGAAGGGTATAGCTATGTTTAACACCAATGCCTGGAACCCGCTACGTGGGTTCATTTTGTAATGGAAAAGGGGCGCTTCCATAATGTCAATGTCCAGGGAGAAAACTGGGGAGTACGTTTTTATGGAGAAGCGGTCGTCCACTATCGTCTTAAGAGAAAACATTAGTGGTCATGTTTCCTTACAAACATTCTCGACATTTTCCTCTCTGGATATTGACCCGAGTTTTTTTTATATCAGTTTAATATTACCAGTAGTTTGTCTGTACGTTTTTTGATATTCTTGTATTTATAAGAACTAGGTTACTTTTAAAGACGCTTAAAACGGCGTAATAAATGCGCCGTAAACAGACGCCTAGCATACAAAATCGGCAACAATAAACGCAAAAATCAAAGCGGTCAAACACAGATAATTTCTTTCTCACTCCGTTTCACTCTTTCGTTACGTTGGAGGTGGAAATGTCCGGAAACAAAACCTCAATTTCTGTCATTTTTTCCCAACTGTTACCACATCTGTTACTCCTAATCTTCTTCTTAGTCGTATACTCTTGTCAGAGTAGTCGTGGTCATTGCGGTCGTTGTACGGCTTTATTCGCTGTTTCCCGCCATGTTTTGCCATGCTTTTTGAAGCATGGCGGGAAACTCCTAATAACAGATAAGAAAAATAATACCCAGTATTTAGCACCAAAAGCTTGCAAAAGATAAGTTGTTTGCACTGGTAATAAATGAAAAATGAATTTTCAGCTGTACCCCTAGTGTAAATAAATTCGATTTCGAAACGTGACGTACGCATTTGCGTTAAGTCTCATTTTGTATGGGTTTTTGAACAGCGCGCCAAGCGGGACGTTTTGGAAAGTCAAAAATCTCATACAAAATGACACTTAACGCAAACGCGTACGTCACGTTTCGCTGTCGAAAATACTTACACTAGGGGTACTGGTTACCAGAGGTAATAACTTGGCGTTAACATGTAAAAATAACCTAGAAGACGAGTAGAAGGTCGAAATTTGAATAAAAAATGCTAACTCATTATTATATAATATTAATGAGTTCGCATTTCAAATAAATCTAAGTTCTAACACCTACCGCGTGTTTCCTGTAACACGAGCAAATAATGAAACCATATATTGTACTCCTAAATCGATATAACTTTAGATTAAGTAATAACTTTTAAGAATTATATAATCTTTAGATTTTATCTTTTTCATACAAATTTAATATTATTTTCAATGTACGCTGACATCAGTGTGTTTAACGTTGCTTGTCACGCTTTAAACGTAACAAAATTCGCAATACATTGCGTCTTAGAATTAACTTCAATGTGTAATAAAAATTAAATATAAATTATTTTTAAAAATTGCTGAACAAATGTTGGTGAGTTTGAGTAGTACAGCCTACAGTTTAATTTATTACTCCTGTTACAGGAAACACCCGGTATATGTATGTATAATATTAAAGAAAGAAGCATCGTGCGGCGGACTACCTTTAGACATGTCAAAACCATATGATATTCAAATTCATGCGTTCTAAGCAGGGTGCGTAGCCAATGTGCCAATTGTTTACGCTTTGTATCGAACGAAACGCAACTGTCACTGTCGCACTAATGCGGAAGAGTGAAAGAGAGTTGACTACGCTAAGCTAAGGAGCGTTAACGATTGGCACGTATATTTATTTGTGCATAATATTTATAAGGTGCGGTGACCGCTTTCCATCAGGCAAACTGTATAATTGCCTTGATATAAAAAAAATAGACAGAATAGTATAGTTAAGTTTCTACCAAAAATGTAATTAAAAACACGCTAGTACAGTCACGTCTGAAAACATCGACATGATCGAAGTGCCAAAAATATGTATACACGACTTTATGGCCCATATATTAGGGTAGTGTATACATATTTCTGGCACTTTGTTCGTATCAATATTTTCAGACGTGACCGTACCTATTATACAAGATTATTGTATTGTCAGCTGTCTTTCTAAACCTTATTAAATAAAGCCCTCCGCCGTGCCGCGTTTGTCTGTATGTTCGCGATAAACTCAAAAACTACTGAACGGATTTTCGCATGGTTTTCATCTTGTAGCTAGTCTAGTACGTTGCCTAGGTTTGTTTTTGGCCACTAAACCAGAGCACCGTAAAGGGACCCACTGATTACCAGTTCGTCGGACGATATCGGCCTGTCAGTTATTCGCAAAAACTGTCAACTCCCTGGTTTAAGCCGTACAGATGGCAAGAGGCCGGACGGTCTAACACTGGTCCCGTGGGCAAAAGGCCGGAGCCTGCTGTGGGATGCCACATGTGTGTGTACTTTTGCTCCCACTCATGTCGGCCACACAAGTAAGAGGGCAGGTGCAGCGGCTGAGGCGCCAACCTTGGACCAGTGTATGACTTTATTCCAGTCGCTTTCGAGACGGCTGGGCCATGGTGCGCAGAGGTCAAGAAGCTGGTTAGAGAGATTGGACGCCGGTTGAGGGACAGAGGCTGCGACCTCCGGGCTGGATCTTATCTGGTCCAACAAATATCCTTAGCCATTCAGCGTGGCAACGCAGCTGGCATATTTGGAACGTTTGGGCCAGGTAGGGAACAGTTCGGGGCTTAAAAGTTAATTTTTGACGGGGCTAATAGTTTGTGGGGTATTTTTATTTTATTTCTGTATTCATTTTCATTTTAATTTAATCTACTGTTTCTGTACACTATTATGTTGTAAATAATTATTCACGTTATTAAAAAAAAAATGTTTACATCTCTGGAATGTTAACAATAACAAAGATTACATAATACAGACATTGTACATGTAGGTGATACGAAAGTTGAGGCCTATCATTAATTTTATATAAAATTATATTCTGAGTCATTTACAAGTAAATAAGCTTTAATATATGTAAATAATAAGGGAAATGTACCTATAACTTTTTTATCAGTACAAACCTTTGTGACATAACTATAACCGATTAAGTATTAAGAATAAGATTATTAAATGCAGTATTATTAAATCAGTGCTCTACGTAGATGTAGAGCCCCACTCTTCTCTTAACCCTTGGCTTAAGCCAGCCGGCGTGTACCTACCAAAATCTGCATGTAAGTTTGTTAACTGAAGTAGTTATTGAACTCTTTCAGGGAACCCGTCTGCGATTATGCCTGCGATCTGAAACAAGCGTGAGTGGCGTAAATAACCCAGGCGGTTGTAACATGTAGGTAGCTGTCGGGATCATTCATTACTCGGTCACTACAGGCAGTGCTGAAACTAATGAAAGAGGCTTCTCTAGCGCATGTGCGGTCTGCGAGCGAGCTCTGGTGCGTATTCGGAAATAAGAAATATGAACCCAATTTGATATATTTATCAGTACGTCGCTTCGCCCTAGAGTGCTATTACACGTGTAGAAGTGCGGCGTTAATATTGAACGTAAATTAGTATATTTTATGTTTCAGAATACGCCCTCAGAGAGGGGATTCTTATGTTTCAACGTAGCGTCGAAACCGGCGGCGCTTCGCCAGTCAGTCTCGCTTGTGACATGAAAGGGCGCGGTCCTTCATACGTATCACGGTGCTTCGAGCAATGCTTCACCATGAACAGCCACATCGAAATGCATGTAACGGTGAGTGCTTTATACTTTTTGCATCTTTATCTTATACGCATTTATTGAATAAGCTGCGTTCGTTGTACTTTTATTGAATTTACTTCATGCATTTTTACTCCTTTGGTTAAATAATGTCTAGCACATGGCGAAACTTACAGAGATGTCAGTAAGTAAATCAAAAGTTGTTATTTTAAAACACATGTTGGAACAAACTGTTCAGATTTTAAGGAATAATTAATAGGTCATTTAAAGAACATTCGTTCGTTTATTAATTAAATAAATATACTTTTATCCAATTTAAGTAGTGTGCATAATAATCTTCTTTATTATTATTAGAAGCTAAAGCAATTTTAGCAAAATTAATTAATATATGTATATTTAAGAAACCATTAACATATTAAACGTTATTGTTAGTTGACCTTTATTAAAAAGTCCTTGTAACTACGAGTAAAAAAATATATCCTCAGATATAATATTAAGCCAGGCATTCAGCGAAAATTTGGGAAATTTGTGTTTAAATTCATTAACGGTGTCCTCTATTCACATTCAAGGTCAAACGTTTCGGGGGGTGAGGCATTTGCCTACGTCACAGGGGTAACAGCTATAACTTGTTGTTTTACGGGGAAAAGGCAAAGTTACAGGCAATGGCTGAATCAGCCAGAAATGTTATTAATTGTCTATTGTAGGTTTTTAAGTGCGTCTAAAATGTATCGCCAGATAAAGTCTTAAGTTAGAAAGTACCTACTTATTTTAATTTTCATTTTGTAGTTCAATTCCGATTTATAATACGTACGAATAATTACACGATTTACCAATATTTTATAGTGAAGTAATTAACGATTAACCATTTATTCAAGCCCCATTTTAGTGAATCATTTTGAAGAGCTTAAAGCCTTAAATCCGGAAAAATATTTTTCTATCTAAAAAAGTATGGTATAAAATTTTAAGAACTATTGATTTTCCCAGTAAACTTTTTTCTCCAGACATTTTATGGTTCGCAAATATAATAAAAAAAAATTTTTTGAACGGTTAATTTCTTTTTTTTTTTTTAAAATGAATGGAAATAATTTATAATTTGTAGCTAATATTTCCTACAGAGTTGATATGTCGACCCGATTCGAATGTCATGTATGATGATTCTAGTATTTCGTACCAAACAGAATCCAACCAAAAACATTTATTTGTGTATGTATATAAATATATACATTCTATGATATAAAGTACGCGTAATTGTGATTCTAAATGGCACAAACCTACTTACCTATAGGTACCATTATAAATTACTAAACTTTGGTACCTATGTATGTAAGTATTAATTTATTTTATTACTGTTTTCCCTGTACTTATACATACAAATTAGTGTTGGTAGGAATTCTAGTCTTTATAGTCTGAATTTGAAGAACTCAATTCTTTTTTACGAAACTCGGCGCTTAAAAGACTTCCGAGTCATTTATGGAGTTTTTTTTAAGAGAGCTCAAAAGGACTCGAGCCTCCGAATAAAGACTCCGTCAACAATTTCATAGGTTTAACCTAAGTAACAGTAAAGAAAATTTGCGTTATTGTATTTGTGTGCTATAACTAACTTATTACTTAAAGACAAAGCGTTTCGAAATTTTGCATACAAAATATTGAGAGTTCTCTGAAAAGGACTGAAGTACCTACAAAAGACTCGAGTCTCTAACAAGTTGAAAAGAACTCGAGTTTAGACTTAAAATGTGGGTCTGAAAAACTGGGTCGAGTTTCAAAGCAAAGGACTCAAAGGACTCGAGTCTTAACCAACACTAATACAAATAACATAATAACGACATAATAATAAATAAAATAATATAAATAACGGGGTTTAGACCCCGTTATCAATGTGACAATTCATTGAATAAACGGTTGACAAAACTGTGTACCGTAAAGAACACTTAACTTCACCGTTGTTGCTAAATTTCGCCTAAGTAAAATAATAATTTTAAATAAATAACCATTGAATCTACAAGAAGTAGAGCCGGATAAAAATAGTTAAAAGTAAAAAATACTAAAAACCTCAACTTTGCACCCGTCCCCAATTTCGCCTTATCATTTTTTTAACCTCCTAAGACCCTGAGTACAAATTTTTGTACATATTCCAAAATCTATTTTGAACTTTTATTATGTAACCAAGGGTTCCAAATTCAAAAAACAGATTATTAGTTCTGGGTCTCAGGAGGTTGTAAAAATTGTACTAAAATTTATTCCATATTGTAAATGTTCAATTACTAAACGCCCATGTTAGTAAAGGCGAAGTTATCCTTGTAAGGCCTAATTAGAACTTTTATTAACTGGAAATTTGTGTATGTGCCACGAGGACGACAAAAGGCGAATTTAGGATACGTGTTTTTGCCAATCCTTATTTGCAATGAACAGCAACATTGAAGGGCTTTGCTAATAAATTAATAATACACTGCTGATCGATTTGTCTTTATTGCCCAGGTGATATAAACTGCCAATTAAATAATAAACTTCGTGTGCTGATTATAACTATTTTTGAAACTTTTTTACTAGTTATCGTTTTAATAAATAGGTATTCTTCATATTATCTTATCTTAGGTTACCTAGGTTGATAAGATACTTTACTGCTGTGCTCATGCTGTGCTGTTACTTTAGATATAGGTACACGATAGTATGAGAATCCTATACCTATTGCATTATATTGTGTAATTGTTAACATCATTTAAGTACTAGGTGCCCACGACGAACCCGAGAGATTTTAACCACATTTCTGAGGCCAAAAGAAGAAAAAAATGAACACAATAAATGAAATTTGTTTAGTTTTTTTTTTGTATGTATTTGTACATAAAATGTATTGGTTGTCACTTTTTAGATATTTGGACTAGGTCCCATAGTGGCAACATCGCCATCAAAAAGGCGTTTTGCACGAAGTGACAATAAAAATATGTTTTTTTTTTTGTAAGTGGCTTTAACTCTGAAATTAGGTGGATTTAAAAAAACTTTAATGACATTTTAGTCTTTGAATATGATGAGGAATATACGGTTCTCTCGCAATGCTCACGGGCACCGTGTATAAGGCATAATATATAGGACCTATATGAAGTTTATAATTACATATTATAATGCAATATAGGATGTTCATACTATCGTGTACCTATATATATTATGCCTTATACCGGGTGTTGCCTATAGCAGGAGCAATAAATTAAACTGTAAGTTGTACTCCTCAAACTGACCAACATTTGTTCAGCGACTTTTAAAAATAACTCGTGTTTTGAATTTTGTTACACTTCAAAGTTTATTCCAAGACGCAATGTATTGCGAATTTTGTCATGTTTAAAGGGTGACAAGTAACGGTAATTACAATAATGATGGCGTACATTGACGTCAATATTTATTTTATATGAAAAATAAGAAATCTAAAGACTTCATAATTTTTAATAGTTATTGCACAAAAGTGTCATCATTTGAGGAGTACAGTATATGTTTTAATTATTTGCTCATGTTACAGGACCCGGTATATGAATTTATAAAGTGCAATAAAATAAAATAAATAAGTCTTACTCGTATTGTTATTAGCTAAATTTCTTACTTGTACGTATGCAAAAAATGACCTTTGTATTTCACCTACTTATTGCAACATTGGTTTAAATAGGTACTAAAACGAAATAATATTTTTACGAACGCTATGAACAGACATAGGAAATCGTGTGGCAAAATTGTTTGACAAGTAGGGAGTTCCTGTATCGATAAACTCGACTATCGATGCTAGTTCTAGACTCGACTATCGATGCTAGTTTTAGACGACCGGTTTGGCCTAGTGGGTAGTGACCCTGCCTACGAAGCTGATGGTCCCGGGTTCAAATCCTGGTAAGGGCATTTATTCGTGTGATGAGCATGGATATTTGTTCCTGAGTCATGGGTGTTTTCTACCTATTTAAGTATTTATAAATATTTATATATTATACATACCGTTGTCTAAGTACCCTCAACACACGCCTTATTGAGCTTACTGTGGGACTTAGTCAATTTGTGTAATAATGTCCTATAATATTTATTTATTTATTATTAGTTCTATATACTAGTGATCACTCAAGGGTTTGCTTGTAAAAATACGTTTTTATTAATTGTAAAAATAATAATGAAATAATAACTTAATGTACTCTTCTTCGTTTTTAAGACAAGACAAGACAATTTTACACATCCCAATTTTTTTCTTCGTGAATGTCCCATTTACTATTGTTAAAGTAAACGACCAGAATTTGTTCCATATTTTCGGGTATTAAGCATCTAAAATTAAGAGAGTAAAATTATAAAATTGTCTTGTCTTGTCTTAAAAACGAAGAAGAGTACATTGAGTTATTATTAATTATTTTTTTACTCTTACTAAAAACATATTTTTACAAGCAAACCCTTGAGTGATCACTAGTATATAGAATTAGCATCGATAGTTGAGTTTATCGATACAGGAACTCCCTACTTGTCAAACAATTTTGCCCCACGGATTCCTGCCTGGCTATGAATTTTATTGTATACCCAACTGCAATGGGGAATAAGCAAAAAACCATTATTTAAAAAAATACTTGTATATACCTATTTTGTAGTTCACCCTATTCCCAGAATACAGCATGTAGGGAAAAATCCGCACCTAATGAAAAGTTTCAAAAAAGTTGGGAAACGTCCCGGAAAAACTAGAATATTACACAATAAAACGGAAACTTATTTTACAGTACATATGGTGCTGGGAATGAGCACTTTCCGTGCATATGTCGAAACTTTAAAGAGCCATATGTACTGTAAAACGTTGTACGATACACGTGCGGATAGGTAGTTCGCAGCTCGTGTCGACTCCCTTCGGCCGTGTTTTAATTTATCGCTACCCGTTGCGAATTTCCTATTTTCTGCACTTTTGTCGTAAATAACCTATTTTATGGAATATTCCTGCTGGAATATGGAAGTTTATTTTTAGATATGGAAATGCGTAAAATTTCGCTTTGGTAACTTTCCATCTGCATATGAGTAAAGTAAAGCCTGACCAGTAATATATGATCACGCGCCCATGTTGCAGAATGTCATTTAAGCTAATTTTTTCATATTAACTGTTACATGAGACAATGATCATATATTTCTGGTCGGGCTTTAAACAGTAGCCTTACCAGGAGTTTGACACTGACATACTCGCTAACGTCTGTAACTTACTTTTTATAAATCTCACTTGCATATGTCAGTTCCAGATGCATAGAATCTTATACCTTTAAACGAGCAATTCTTGTTCGGAAACGGCTCTAACGATTTCTCTGAAATTTGGTATATGGGGGTTTTTGGGGGTATACAATCGATCTAGATTAGTCTTATGTTTGGGAAAACGCGTGTTTTCGAGTTTTCATGCGTTTTTCTTTCGACGCAGAATATGGTCGCTAATTTCGTGTTGCCGGCCACTGTCCGTTTGGTCCAGCGGGTTAAGACGCGGACGGCTAGAAACGAGTGTTACGGGTTGGAATCTCGCCCGGTGACTAACTTTTGTTTTTTTTTATATGTTCAAGTTTATATATAATTTAGTAAAAAAATTAGCTATGTAATAAGAGAAATTGGCAATAGATGGCGTTACTCTGTGACAAGTGCTGTAAGGTTGAAATCGATTGTAAATAATAATAATTGTCAGTTCACATTTTACTTTTTAAGTTTATGTAGATTACCACCATATTACAATAAATAGTTATAACCGAGCAAAGCTCGGTCGCCCAGGTACTGTACTGTAAAACGTTGTACGATACATGGGCGAATATGATTTCCTATTTTTCACACTTGTATCGTAAATAACTATTACAGAACATATGGTGCTACTTTACCGCACTAGTGCAAAAATTAGCATATTACGTTACTGTGTCGAACATTTAAAGGGCTGTACTATAAAACGTTGTACGATACATGTGCGAATAGGTAATTCGCAACTCGTGTCGATTTAAAATACTCCCTTCGGTCGTGATTTAATATATCGCCACTCGTTTCGAATTTCCTATTTTTCGCACTTACATTACGATACAATGTACTATTGTAAAACTGCACAGCTACCATGAGTTGGTATTAGTCATTTACGTTAGCCTCTGTGTAAACTCGATCCCAGTCCATCTCGCTCGCACTGATGTTATTGTTCATAATAAGGTAGAATTTTGATGAAGATTTGGTCATAATTTTTATTTAACTAAGGTCAAGTTGTACAGAAGATACGCGTCTCTGACAATTTAGGAAACATTCGAACTTGACTTAACGTATAGATTTAAAAAAATCGACATTATACACCGTGTATTTATTGAATTCCGATAACCGTTAAGTATGATTAAGGAAACTATTTGAAATTACTTATTGCATAATAGGTAATTTTCAAAAAAAAAAATCAACTGTTAAATAAATAATTAAATCTTGCATATAGCGTTGTTGTAACACGGGCATTACATTTAATACAACCAAACAATTGAAATCATTTCTATGTCATTTCGAACATCAATCGTCCGAGATAGTACTTAGCTTAGTTGAAAATGAATAAACTCATACTAAATACTAATCAATACGTAAACAGGCCCTAAGGCAAGTGTCCACGCTCGTAAGGGCCTTATTAGAAAAATAATAATTATTGATTATCACCGAAATGGAGTTAGTTAGAATACCGGTGTCTTTGAGAAAGTTAATTAATTTAAGTTCAGGAATGCACCCTTGAAATTAACGGAAAAAAAAACATAGTGTATACATATTAGGTACTTACCGGTGAGGACTCCTAGGACTCAAATAGTTAGGTACCTAACTAAAATTATAAATATAAAATATTGTGTTGTTTTTATCTACTCGCATACATTTCATAAACCCAATAATTGCATCATAGAATGCATTCAAAACTCGTAAATAAAATAACGGCCAGCCATCAAGATAAATTGTTTTGGTACAACAAATTCCTTATCTGTGAAAATGTTATTATTGCATAATAATAACATCGAAATCGATTTTCTAATAACATTCATATTTAGAATATCTTTGAGAAAAAAGCAATTCGTTTTGACCTCTATTCTAATATCAGTCGAGATGACGATTTATTCGAAATAAAGTGTCAATTGCAAACAATTTTGATGAATTTCTAGGATGGCCTGACCTGATCTGAAAGACTTTAAAAAACATAAATATTATAATACACAACAATATTTATATTACCTGGAAAGAAAAATGTGAGATAATCAACTGAATAACCTATACATACGAACTTTGATTTTCTTTATGAATTACCCTGGAAGGTTGTCTGGAAGAGATCGCTTCTTAGCGATAAGACCGCCTGTTGTTACCTAACTTTTAAGTGTTATTTCATTTCCTGCCTATTTTAAACTGTATGGTGCACAATAAAGAATATTTACTTACTTACCCTTAAAACAATCATAATAATAATTTGTTAATTATTTTGATAAAAAAGTGATTTACAAACAAATTCTCACTTTCCCAATGAAATACCCTTAAAACAATAGTAAATCTTAATAAACACCTCAATTTGTAAATTATTTGGAGAATGAGGAGTGATCAAATAGGTATTTATATGATTATACGCCATTTAATCATCCCGTATTGGTTTCGCCAAATTACAGGACAGTGAAAAATTCGTGCGTGAAATACGGGACAACCCGTACAATACGGGACATCTAGTCACCCTATGAATTTCGCATGTTAGGTGGTATCGAACGATATGATAGTTCAGCCCACCCAAAATAACTATAGTTTTGTCTCTGAATTTAAAAAAAAGCTACCGTGACATGTTCAGTTTATCTTTTATAAGTTTGTAACAATAAATAGTACATTACTATACACGTGCGAAAAGTAGGAAATTACCTTTTCGCGCGTGTATTCTAGTACGTTTTACTATACATATGGCCCTTTCAATTTTCGACATATGCATGTATGGTGCTAGTTACCGTACTAGGGTGGTAAAGTTTGCACTGTAATAGTACATTTCGATGCTAGTGCGGAAAGTATGTCATTACTCCACGAGTACCGAGATATGTAGAATGACATTTGCGCACGTATATCACATCGTATATAAATTTCAATTTCCTTTTGTAATGTACGTCGAACTAAGTTCCAAATGATAATTCGGGCGGCGCGGCGGGCAATGTTTCTTTGGAACTAAGTTGACGCTCATTACAGAAGGTCTTGTTTGGACTCGTGTAACTTGTGAAATGTTTTAACTAGGGCTATCATTTTGAAGTCATCTTTTAGATGATATCCTGTACTGTCTTTTTAGAATAAAAAAAGTACAGGTCATTGACCTCGTTTTCGAAAAATAAGATAAAATGTGAAAAAAAAGTAAATTTTTAAAGACAATTTTTATGTTCGTTATTAATTCTTGAGTATTTGTGGAAAATTCTCTGTAACAATTATGCTTGAAATTTATGCCCTAATTCATAAGCTATTGAATGATTGTTATTTTTTAAATGTGCGATAAGTAAATGGACAGATAATGGTACATTAACCAAATGCAGTCGTGTTTAGCGCCATAAAACTTTGAAGGGGTGTATTTTTAAAACGGTTGAGCAAAAACATCGGTATGGGGGGTGATTTGTCGATAAAATTCATCGTATTATACGTGGTTAACGGCTCCACTATACGTGCACAAACACATTGTATAAAACATTGTACTATTATTACCTAAGTATCGTTATTTATGATTATTTATGTATCGTATATTTAAATTGTATACTTAAAAAATATATCGAATGTTGCCTTTGGAAACTTACAACATGCTTGCAGTAAGAAAAAACGCCTCTTATTTGTCAGGCGCGTTTCGGCAGCTATTCCGTTCCATTCAGACAACTTATTAACAACGGTTTTTCAATATTCAGTATTAAAAAATAAATGTGTTATAAAGATGAAGAGGTAAGTAATAAAATATGAAATATGCTTATATTTATTATTTTTACATTAACAGTACCTAGGTTTTTATGTTGATTAAGACTTTTAACTTTAACTTTAACACCCATCAATAAGTAATCATGAATTGGAACAAGTGGAAAAGTAAAAAGCACTAGTTCGCGAAATCCAACTTTCCGCACGCTAATCAGCTACGTAAAGTAGCACTTTTTGAGCAACTTTATTAAAAATAAAGTATTAAATTTTAGTGTAAAATCAGCGATAAAGATATTTCGGAGACGCTACCTGACCTGATATCCGCGAGTTCCACGAGGTGATGGCGCAATGCCATCCGTGACATGCGGTTAGTGAATACATCATAGAGAGCTTATGATATGTGTGTGTAGATAAAATAGTGTATGTAACTGTACATAATTAGGCATTACAACACTCGTGTTTTAATGAACCCACACTCGTATTTTAATGCCTTTCCTAAAGCTAATTTTTACGCGGCACCTTTACAGGCGGAAATACATTGTTTTCGGTACATTTTTTAAATAAAAAGAACTGAATATGTACCAGTATCGTTATATTTGTATCGTTTACAGAAGTGACCTTTTTCTAAAATGTGTTTGACCCTAACATGGAAAGTAACCTTTACCACGAGGTATTCAGCTGGCGAAGCTTATAGGCTAAATGAAATGAGGTCCCTACTGTAGGTAAGTGCCGGCTTTAATAGATGTCGTTGCCCCAATCAAATTGTTCGTTATTTATAGTGCCACAGACACTGGAACGCTACGTGTCAGTTTCTAATCACGTGCCATTCTACCTACTTGGTACATGTAACGCGAGAATACGTAACAATCGTATGTATGCGACACCAAGCCAAATAGCCAGCGTCTATTTAAATTGAGATTATTTATTATCATTAATCGTAAGAATTGGCGGTGGGTTCGCAGACAAGAATAGAACGCTAATGTGGAATCTTGTACAGAATACCTACCCTTGTTCGGCTTCTCCGCGTAAGAGCATAATACGTAGCTAAATATTAAGTACTATTTGGCGTTGAAACTATCTGGTCTATGGGGTCTCAGCGCGCACAAGTTTTTTTGCAGAAATCGCGAAGGGTCTGGTTGACGTAACTGGTGACCGAAGAGCTGGCTTTCGTGATTTTCGACTGCGGGTCTGTACGTAACAAATACGGGCATAAAATACTGGAGGAAGATCTCCGGGCGCGGTAGATAGAGGATACGTTTATTTCTCAAATTTTTGACAAATGTATGTGGCTTTTTTTGGCCAGGGCCGCTCTTGGGGGTAATTGTGTAAAACAGTTAAAATGTTATTGTTTTAGCTACCTACCTATTCCCTACCTATATATAATACTGGCGCCCCGGCTTCGCACGGATTACATAAAACCTTAACAAATTATACACCTAAACCTTCCTCAAGAATCACTCTACCGCGTGTATTTTTGATATACCCACAAACTTAAACGAGACTACTTTGATACTTATGTAGGTTTTAGTAGTATGAAATGATTCTGAAGGAAATTTTGTATTTACTTTTAACCACAACCGCATATTTTTTTTCGTGCAGCAATGTATTTCGTACATCGTGATCACTTGTGACAGTTATGACGTCGCGTTATTAAATATGCGACGTTTTGAATTAGCACAAATTAGTGATACATTGCTGGCTGTATTTAATATCAAAAAATTAAAGTCGTCCATTTTTTATAAAACCTATGTGTGTTTATTAGGCTTAACTAACTACCCTTTGATTATGTGGTCGTATCAAAAATACACGCTGTATTTATAGCTGAAACCCGCATGAAAATCCGTTCAGTCGTTTTTGAGTTTATCGCGAACACACATACAAACAGACAGACGTGGCGGGGACTTTGTTTTATAAGGTGTAGCAAGCAACGCAAGTAGGTTAGGATTTATTTTTGTGTAAGTCCATAAACAAAAATAAATCCTAACATAATTGTTTTGTTTTAACAATTTGTTATGGTTTTCATCTTGTTGTGATATACGTGTGCTGTTGCACCAATCAGTATGAGCCGTTAACGCCGATTGGTGCTCAAGAAATGCAATCAAAATTCTTCTCAAAAGGTATCGCGCTCGTTCTTGTTGGTGCGCGTGAGTTGTCTGTCTGTCTGATGATACGACTCAAGGTCGTGTCAAAATAAGGCAAGCCCCTTATCAAATTCTTAACCCTTTTCCAGGCCGCACCGATATACATCCAAATATATTTCAAATATAATTCAGTTTTAAAGATTCATTTGGAGACAATGTTTCCCTAACGTCCAATCTAATTTGTACCTGAAATCGGATTGATAAGGTTGAAATTGTATTGGCGCATATGTAGTCGAGAAATCATACTTTGAATGGAAAACGGTTAACACAGAATGGGTCTCCTTTTCTTGCAGGAGTTCTTCGCATTTTTATTAGTTTGGCCGTGTTTACGGAATCTATTTTATAAAGGTACAAGTAGGTATACCTACCACCTCGGCGGTAAAGCACTTAGGAGGAGCACTCTAGTACTTAAATAAAAAGCTTTATATTGAAAACTATTAATTTATAGTTTAGCCTTGCAATAAGTACAGTCGCGGACTTTAATTGTTGAGCCATTTAGGGTTTACTTTACATTGGAGTTGTCATAGCGTTAGTATTGACAACGAAATTAGCTTGTACCGTAAAATTCAAGAAAATACTAATTTCATTATTTGGCCAAACATTCACACACATTATAGTACGAAGCTTTGTGCATATTTAAATGCATTTCGTCCAATATACCTAAAACAGCAAACAGGATTAATTGTTTCAAGAGAAAATTAATTAATCGAAATAAAAAAAACTATCCGAGAGCAAGTTGCACTCGCGCATTTAGGGATCAGTTGTATATAAAACAATTTTAACCTATTTACATAGTAGGTAAAATAATTAATACTAACTCGTGTTATCCTAAAAATATATATTTAATAACTAGTGAGTTGATGGTCTCTTACTGCATTATATATTTACACATATGTTCCCTTTCGTGCCACATGTCGTGTCTAATCGAACATGTTAAAGCTTTCCCATTCGAACTTGTCAGAGCGATAAAATACCACTTTCATGCTTGAACTGATGTCGTCATCGCTGTAGTATGTACCTGTTATTTTATTCTTATCCAAAGAAAATATAGCAATATTCGATTCCAATTATGAGCTAAGTTACCGAAAAAAGTCTTAAAAAATACTAAGACTGAAGATGAAATTTGTCAAACGCCTACGCGCTGAAATCGCGAAGTCTTTGGGTGACGCATGCGTGGAATGTATTGATTGGTCCGTGGCTGATTTTGTTCGACTAGAATGAAAATAGAAAAATCAAAATCCTTTAAATAAATTTGAGTTTATAATATGGCAACAATTACACCAACCATTGCAAAATGTAACGTTCAAGCCGCTACTCGTAGTTAGAATTTATTCAGCATTCATATTGCTCGTGAATGTGGCGTAATTCCACGGACATCGCGAAGGTGACCTTGGTTCGTTAGCGAAGAAGATCGCGTTTGCTGCGGACAGAATGACTCAAAGAAGCGTTCAATCGTTCAGCTAAACTCTTAAATTGAATACTTTAACCACGACTGATAAGATGTGTTTCTAGAAGGAGAGGACATGCTTTCGCACTGATATCTTTTAGCAGTAAAGTCATTTCGGGGGTCTGTCCGTCATTGTGTTTGTGTTTTAAAGAGATGCGTCTCGTAGGTCAGATCACGTGCCGTTCGCAATCTCAGAATAACTGGCCGTCGCTTCTAATTATAATTCGCATCTCCTCCACTTGTTCTAATGTTTCCAAAGCATAACGGAAAGTCTTTTTAGTGATAAGATAAGAGAACACCATAACATATACAGTTGCGTAATAAGTTTATGTACCTAAGCAAATATAGGGCCTAGGTACTACATATAAGCTTTTTAATTAACCTATCGGTAATGTTAATATTGCAACTTTAATCCTCATACGTTCGTAGCCTTTGTTAAACACTATAAAAAAGATTTTTGTTCAACAAAATGATAACCTAAAGCGAATATAATATGTCAATCATACAACTTAAAACTTTTTAATTAAAATCCTCGCCCATGCAGCTTACCTCAGTATAAGTAAGAACACCTTGGTGTTGTGTGCAAGTAACGAGTTATGAACGCGGCAAAAGTAATACCTAAGTAAATAATATTTTGTTTTCTCTTCCTCTTCTTCGTCATTCATTCTTGACAGTGGTCGTACTGGTCGTGGAGGTCATGTCGTGAGTTTTTTTTATACAGGCTTGGGTTTTGTAACTGATCCAAATATTTTAATATAGCCACGAAGAAGTATTGTGCAGTAGATAATAACTTTATGTTTGCTTTGGTTCGATGTAGGGCCCAATATTGGTTCCTGTTCACCTGTGGATATTTTAGTCCAGTCATACTCTACGTTAAACTTACAACTATTGCAGTTAAATCCGAAACATCTAGGTAGTATTTTACTAGTATGTACTTGGATGAATTGGTTTGGCATTATGCCCATATCAACGTATCACAACTACATATTTGTCCTTAAAATATTACTCTTTTAGTTGCACCTTAACATTGTCATGAAATGTACCTATAACCTATTGATACACAAACATGCTAACCTTAAAGTTATACCTAGCTGTGTATTTGGAATAAGTAGGTTAGTTTTGTGGTAAATACTGCTTAGTATAACTTAATCATAAATAATTTGTTCAGTTATTTGTGATTCAGCATTAAAATGTTGGTATGAGTGCATTGACATACTTTAAATTGCGCATTATGATTACTAAGTCTTTGTTATTCTAGCTTTAATATTCTTTTGTGGTTTAGCGTGTTTTTGATATGACCACATAATAGTCAAAGAGCAGTTAGTCTAGGTTTTAATAAACACACTTTCATAGGTTTTATAAAAAAATGGACGACTTTACTTTTCCATATAAAATAATTCAGCAAGCAATGTATCACTACTTTCTTCTAAGTCGAAACTTCGCATTAGTTTACAGTAATTATAATTACATATACTAATTTATGACATTAATAACGCGACGTCACAACTGTCACAAGACAAGTGATTAACAGTCAGCTTCAAAAGTAGCAGATCAAACAAGGTGTCAAAAGTATCTACCAATCTGTAACAGCTTAACAAAAAGTGATAGTTCTATATGTAGAACAATTAAGACTGAAAAAAGATATACTTTTGAACGTACATTTTAGAGATTTATCTATATTTGGAAATTTTTTCGGGAATATCAGATACTTTTGGCGCGTTGTTTCATCCGCTAATATTGATACTGATTGTACGAAATAAATTTCAGTCTTTTTTCTAATTTAACAATAAATTATTAACATTGAACCAATTTACTACTTTAGAAATAGCATTGTTTACATCACTGATAGCTTGTTGCTGTCGTTTGAATTTGAAAATAAGTGAGGTATCGTCTGCAAACAATACTATATCATGGTGGGTCTTTACAAGGTAAGGCAGGTCATTAATGTGGATAAGGAACAGGAACCACCCCAATATTGACCCTTGCGGTACACCCATCGGTCCGGAAATACTGCAGGCGACAGTTCCACAGTTTAGCTGTGTGTGCAGGACCTGTCTACAAAGCTCTAACGAAGCATCATAGTACGGCGCGTGCATGACTGTCTAATCTCCAGCTACCTTGTGACGGCAGACGGCAGGTACCTGAAGAGCGGTGTTATTATTATTCTATTATACATAAAGAGCGTTTGTTATCTACTTTCAACCCGCCGTTACTCTCGGTCACAGTTTCCCCTATTAATACAAAGCACAGCCCTCCCGCAGCTGTTCTCATTTCCTTTCGTAACCCAATAAGAACCCTTGCTCATTATTTTGCGGTATCAGACAAATGTAAGTCCTCAGTTGTAACAAGGTAATCTGTTCAAGTAGGTATATTTCGGAAACGGTATATTTCTGAACGAACGAACATTCAAACAAGTGATTCATTAAGCCTGCTATAAATTCACGATTTCATTGCATACAGACGCTAAAGTAATCACTTCCGATCGCGACCTGTTGGTACAAATAATTGACTGGTTGCCAATACGCCTTGTTGGCAAAAAGTAGCCAGTCATTAAACTGTATTAAAACACAATTACGAGTATAGTTCGTGTCATCTACGACGACGCGCAGATTTGTCAAATCTAACCTTTATCAACATGACAATACGATTCAGGGCACGCGTCGTCGTAAATGACACGATCTATACACCTGTAATTCTTAAATAAGGGTCATAAACAAGGACTGGTATGAATTAAAAATGTCGTAAAACGTTTGCGGCTTATAAACGTTATCTACAGATAAAGCTCTGAGCCAGCCATCGACGTGTAGATACTAACCTATTGTTTTTCATAATAACTAATATGATACTTTGATACCTTTAACATTATTAATCGTCAGGTGATAAGCAAAACTCACTAATTACTAAAAAAATATAAAACAAAAATCAACCTTATTTTAGTAGTAATATGGTTCATTACGGCTATGGACTTGTGGTGGTAATTAGTGAGTTTTGCTTGTCATCTGAAGATTTAATCTATTATCGACCGTTTGGTGAATGATGATGGCGATTTGCTCATACGCGGGCCAGGCCGCGTAGCCAACGTTACAATCGTTCACGCTCCGTGGCGTATCGTAGCTATCTCTCTCTACCACTCTTCCATATTAGTGCGACTGTGACAGTTGCGTTTCGTTCGCCACGGAGCGTGAACGATATACACGTTGGCTACGTGGTCAGGTACTATAATTTTCGTGTCTTGTTAGGGTTTCGTAGTCACCTAGAAACCCTTATAGTTTCGCCTTGTCCGTCTGTTCTTCCGTCCGCGGTTTTGCTCCGTGATAGTACTGAGAGTTAGTGTTAGAAAGCTGCAATTTGGCATGAATACATTAATCATGCATAGCAACAAAACGATAAAATGATAAAAAAACCGGGCAAGAGCATGTACGCTCAGTGTAGGGTTCCGTAGTTACCCTTCCGTCACAATAAGCTAAACTGGAGCTTAAAGTATAGTAAATTGTTAACCAAGGGATGAAACGGTACCTTTCACGCGAATTAAACAAATAGGCAAATTTGCATAATCAGTACCTAATTAAAGTAAGTCTTTTTACTATGAAGGGGAAACTTTTTGCGATAACTCAAAAACAGCTAAACTGATCATGTCCGCTATAGTTTTCATTTAATGTCTTTCTTAAGCTCTACTTCCACGTTTTTTTTCATATATTTTGGACCTATGGTTCTAAAGTTAGAGGGGGGGGGGGTGATGATCAACATGATCGGTCCAGCCGTTTCTGAGTTATTGCAAAAAATCTTCTCTTCTTAGTAAACTCCCTTAGTCCCCTCCCCGTTTGGCCTGTTCTGACAGAATGGTAACTACAAAACCCTACACTGAGCATGGTCCGATATGTTCTTGGCCGATTTTTTTATTAAATAATGCATTTAAAAAATAAAAACCATTTACTTATGAAACCAAAATAATGGAAATGTTCATATATTATGCTATATAATTGTTACATATTTGCTGTGACTTATTTTTCAAGTGTTATTCAATAAAAAGACACGTCTAGGTTATTTAACCTTTTTCTAATGCTAAAAATACGAAGTTATAGTACGAGAGCTGGTAGACATTTTAGGGTAGGTATTTAAGGCAGGCTGAAAATTTGTTTCGTATTTCTCCGATCACACTAACTCGGAACTGCAGACCTGGCTTTTTTTTCGCTGTCTTCGTCGTGCTGGGTTTTTTTTTCATTATAAATAATACGCTGTAAAAATTTAAATTTGCCTAACATTATTATTTTTTATTTTTCGCAAAATAAGTTTTTTTAAATACTGTGTTGGTGGCAAACAAGCATACGGCCCGCCTGATGGTAAGCAGTCACCGTAGCCTATAGATGCCTGCAACTCCAGATGTGTTACATCCGCGTTGCCAACCCTTTAAATACCTGTACACTCCTTTATTGAAGAACGCCATACTGTAGACCCTCGGGAAAACCTTGGCAGGGAGCTCATTCCACAAAGAGGAGCGTCCGCGGGAAGAATTTCTTCTTATTAAACCGCACAGTGCGCGACCATTTAGGCTCTAGGGTGTGGTATGAGGATGCCCTGCCGACCGCGAGCGGTGTGGTGATAGAAAGTGGCCGTTGGCATAATGTCAAACAATTCTTCAGAGCATAGCCCATTGTACAAGCGGTAGATCACACACAAGGAGGCAAAGTCTCTCCTTAGATTTAAAGGTTCAATGCTGCGTGTGAGTTTGGGATCTCCGACGATTCGTACAGCACACCTTTGGACTGAGTCGAAGGGTCCAAGTTGTCATCCAGGTGCTCCTGCCCGAAGGTGACAGCAGTACTCCATGTGGGCACCAGTTTGCACGCGTCTGGGATTAGGTTAAAGACCCGACTAAATAATCGGATTTACTTTTTTTATGATTCTTTAGATACATATTTTATTTTAAATTTAAAAAATGACATGAAATAATTACTCTATATCGTTGTCTGAGTACCAAGTACCAACAACACAAGCCAATTTGAGCTTACTGTGGGGCTTAGTTAATCTGTGTGATAATGTCCTATAATATATATTTATTATTTGATATTTAATTACGACCTAGCGCGACTAAAAGATTAATGAGTAATAAATATCGTATGCGTGCGAATGAGTAGTGCATAAGTACCTAATAGTACTTTTTAATAATATATATATATATATATATATACATATATTATATATATATATACATATATGTGGTATACCAAATTTCTCATCAACTAAAAATAAAAATAACAATATTTTTAGTTAATTTGCAAACTTTGAGTTAATTTTGGAGCCAACCTACTATTTCTGTCAATTATTTTAATTAGTCATTAAATTACTGAACTTATGACATGACATAAGATATTATACGAGGCAAATCTCTTGGGTAGGGATAGGTTTACAGTTATTTTTAAATGGCAGTGACTTTATTTTACTTACAGAAATACACTTTAACAAAATATACCTACATAAGCTGTATGCCAATTTACTGCTTAGAGAATTATTCGTAATAAAATCCTGCCTCTTCTGTTCTTAAATAAAACAAAAAACCGGTCAAGTGCGAGTTCGTTTTACTCGCGCGCCGAGGGTTCCGGACAAAATTTGAATTATCTCGTATAACTATAAAGGCGAAAGAGTTTGGATCAGAAGTACCTATACTAAGTAAAATTGCGCTTTCTAATTTGCGCGATGTAATGTATGTTGGTTTTTCGAGGATAATTCTCTAGAATGTGAACCGATTCCAAAAATTGATCTTTTATTTTAAAACGGTGCCTTTAATGTAATCTCATAGAAATTTTAAGTGTACCTAATAAAACACACGCAAAGTTGCTTAAATGGCAGACTGATATCGGAAATGAATTTTGTTAATTAAAACTAGACTAGTAACTTTTACTAAGTACGGTCTGATTTTTGATTTGATATTTTTCCTGTAAAATTTATGGTAATGTTAATATTGTATAAAATATTTAATAATTTTTCTTCGGTAAACTTCGGAGATAAGGGGGGAGAATGGTAATATTTTTTCACATTTTCCTCCATAAATATGTAGATTTTTATTCAGTACGAAAAAAAAAATGTTTTGGAATGTACAATCTGAGCTATTTCAAATGATCCTAGTCACTTGACTTTGAAATTTTGCCCCCTTTTCATATTGGGCATTTTCCATAGTTAATTAAAAAAAATACTTTCAATGTGTGTGGGTTAGCGTTGTTCATAACTATTTCAAATCGATAGCTCTCATGGTTCTCGAGATATTTAGCGTTGTGACAGACAGAAGGACGGACAGATTCGCACCATAAGGGTTCCCTTTGTACCTTTTTAGTACGGAGCCCTAAAAATGAATGAAGACGGCACAGAGAGCGTGTAGGAGTCGGAACTTTAAAGTTTATTAGTAATTATAGTAAGTATTGCTGTGGAAGATAAAATAATATGTAAGTCTGTAATAATCTGTTATTGAGCGCGTTTACCTTTCAGGGGATCATTACGTCGAGCATTATTTGGCATGTATTGTTGCATAGATAGAATTTAACGGTGGCCGGCTTAGGCAAGGAAGGTTGAGTTCAGATCAGTGTCGGATCTCGCCGCGTTAAGGTTGACTCACGCTACACAGGGGCAGGGCCGGGCCGGAGCTTCCGGCGCTTCGTTTTCTATGGAAAGCATTACGTCATCACCGGAGCTCTGTAGTGGCCCGGTGCGGGCTCGGACCGGAGACTAGCCGGTCATGCTATGAGCAAAAATCGGACTTCCCGGAGCCTCCGGGCCACCCGGTGACTCAATTCTTCCTTTCGGGTGATATTCCACTAGTCTAAGATCTTTGTCCAATGTGCATTGCGTCTCACTCTCTCATTAAGCAAAATGTCAGACGCAAATACACATTGGACCAAGATGAAAAACCAGAATACCACCCTTCGCAATGTGCATGCTCGGATGTGTCGGTATATATTTGCCAAAATAAGAAGGTTACAAAACGTCATAAATTTGTTTGTTAAATATGGATGGTATAGCCAATACATTACTTGGTCGGGTTATATTTTACTCGGCGCAGAGAGAAGTTAATTAACAATGACTGCCAATCTCTATATGAAACCAAATTTCTGTAAATAAAGCTACACAATTCTACATATTGCCGGTTTTGTGGAAAGCAATAAAAAAATAGTACTTATATTTATTTTAGTCACGCTGGCTCCACATTTTACTTGAGATAGTTGATAGCGCCAGACAAGTTGCCTAAGAATTTGTTACCAATTTTAATAGTAAATGAAGTGGAATAAAAAAATGTTCAGAAGAAGCAGAGCTTTAAGAACTAAATACTGCCCATTCGTACATATTGTCGGATTATCATATTATTGACAATGAAATAAATTATATAACAAAAGAATAACGTACTATAAGTATATATAAGTCGTTACGTAGCCGCCTGTTGTCTGCCTCTACATTTAATCAATTGTTTGTTTTTTATTTTCTTTTGTATCTTTTTACTGAGGTGTTCCAATAAAGAGTATTCTATTTATACATCTATCTATCTATCTATCTACGCAAGGTTTATTACAAGCGACTTAGTTAAGTATTTATTTGACCTATATATATTTCCCGAACAACGCGGTATCCGTGAAGATTCAGTCTTTATTATTTACTTTTCCATGTTAGGTGTTACTACATGAAAGTCGCGACGGTCGCAACACGGGCGACTCGGATATATACGTCAAAATTATATAAGTTGCATAATGTCTTGATTTATTTTGTGAAATACGGAGGTGTTGCGGAAATGTAATTTAGTCGGATTATATTAAATGAGATATCTAGTAATGTTACTGCTTGTAAAAATTATTCATTAATGAGCATGTAGGTTATAAATTAATATAAATATACTAATTTTTTCTCATATTCCCACGTATTACTTTTCATTTCGTACGAAGTTATATATAATGAAATATCTCGTTAATAAATTTGTAGATTACGGGAAACTATTTCTTTTACTTAATTTAGAGTCCAACTGATCTTCTGTAAATCTGCCAGCAGAGAGTACGAACATCATATTTCAGTGCAGTTATTGAATTACTCATAAAGGTGCCTATATTTCATTTGCAATCTGTCGTTGGCGATATTAGGTATTGCTAACTGCTCGCGTACGATGCATTCTCCTGAAATAGATAGGCCATACATTTTTTCAGGCTGTAGAGAGCAGCACTAGCATGTATTATAAACCTGAGAGTAACTTATGCATACTATGCCTTAAACAGTTTTTTTGACAAGTTTTCACTATGGCATTGATGCATCAAGGCGTTTTGGTTACAGATGGTCTAACGCGAAACGAAATTTCGTTACCTATCTGCCTCTCTGTCTATCGAATATGCAAGAATGATGGAGGCAGAAACCACAATTTAGATTTTCCATTTCGCGGTAGGCCCCGTGTGCGTTAGTAACGCCCTCTACGCAGAGTTTTGCGTAATATTCCCTATTTTATGCCTATTATTACTGTAACTACTGATTCTACTGAAATAATACAATAATACTCTTCGTATGTTTTATTGTTCTTAAATTAATGATTAAGACGTGGAACGCATAATTTCGTCAGGGGGAAGGGGAAGCCTATGTGCCTCTCTTTCGCACAAAGAAAGATCGCGCAGTGATAGAGAGGCGAATAGATGAACTAATGAAGTGGTTCGCGGTTATAGCCCTTACTGTATTGTAGTATCGTAAGTGTCAGGATGTCAGGACCATGATAGCTATTTATAACGATATAAATAGCTATCATGGTCCTGACATCCTGACGCTTACTCCCAGTTTTAGTACCTTTTTTGTATTATTTGGTACATGACATCAAAAAAATTTTACCTCGCTAAAAATTGAGAAATATTGAAAATAATGTGGTCAAAAAAGTTACAGTTAGAATAAACTTTGTATGTGCACAGTGGTGCAGCCACTCAATGTGAACCGGGCCTTCAATATAGTTCAACAGTTAATATTTTTGGCTAAAACAGTTATGTATTTTAGAGAAGTGGAAATCTTGAGCGTTTCGGGGGTTTGAAGACACGAGGGTTAAACAATTTTTTCTAACGACTGAAACACAACATTTTTTATAGTACATATGGTACTACTTTACCGCACTAGGGCGTTAATTAGCACTTTACGCGCCTATGTCGAAAATTTAAAGTGCCATATGTACTGTAAAACGTTGTATATGTGCGAATAGATAATTGGCAACTCGTTTCGATTTAAAACACTCCTTTCGATCGTGTTTTAATTTACTGCCACTGGTTGTGAATAATTGAACTCGTTATGAATTAATGTATAATTACCACACCAACGCCAAAAAATATTTAAACTTCAAAATCATCACAAGTCGTCGTCGTCGTTAATTTTACATTCCTAGGTGATAAAATATTTCAAAATTTGAATGATTAAATTACTTTGCATTTCTTGTGAATAAAATGTAAGTAACTTTCCCATCCGTTTTTAAAGAATAACGGCAATACATGCGAAAGACCGACTATGACTGTTAACCACCGAATCCCAGCGCTCAAAATGTATTCCACTGATGTCATGCTTAAAACAATCCAACATTTTGAGAATAATATGGTTAGTTATAATTTTTTACCCCTCTCATTTCTTGAAAATATAAGTAATTATGTTGAAACTCAGTAAGAGTTGCTGAAGAGATGCTATCTAGCAACCCTTACTGGACTTGTACTCCCTAACTATAGAGCTATTTTTTAATAAGTAAAAAGAAATGCAAAAAAGCAGTTACTTCTTTTACAGTCAAATATCCATTAACTTTATAACTTTTTAATATTTTGTGTTCTACGTTGTATCGATATACGTGTACCCGAAGTCGATAAATGAGAACTCTCTATGACAGTTCAAGAATGCCACAATAATTCCGGTCTCTGTTAATAATAGTTTGCCACCTTATTGACGTGCATTTTTACATAACAAACAAAAAATAAATAAAAAATATTGAATGTGGATACATTCATCCTCCTTAGACGTGGCTGCTACAGTCTTCACGATTTTATTTGCCGTGTGATCATCGCTTTCCAGTTGCAGCTTGGTGCCATCGAGGAATGTCCATAGTATATGAAAAAAGAAAAATGTTTATAATACCATTCATTGTATCACAATATCGACTAAGTACTACTAGAGGGCACCTTTAACCTTATTTTGGCAATGTTAAATATCCTTACAATTGTCTATTAATGATAGTTTTCAGTAAGTAGCTCATAATTGGGTAGTTTCTCGAGCTTTACGCAGTTGATTGAGGAAGCTGCCGTACAAGACAAAAGCATTTTCAAAGCGACTTTCTCTTAGAACACCCCATCTATCCGTCTATCTATCATAATTTATTTCAGGCAACTAGCGGCCCATAGATAAATACCTTAAGATTAGCATACACATTATAAAAATATATTTTAAAACTAAATACTACAAATCACATTATTTTACTGCGGCATGAAACTATTTATCATAAGACATACCCTTTGAGACTGTCTACCCATTGTTTTTGTATATGACAGCTACACATCCTTTCAGCAATGGCTTTTAGGAACTGCAAACTAATAATCTGATTGATTTTACCAGTGCAATCAGTCAACTTCGGGCAGCTTGTGGCATGCAGTTGGGGAGTAACGATCTCACGTACCCGAGTGTTCCTAGGGAGTTCTGTCATTCGAAGGAGGGTGGGTGGGACAGGATTATCTGCTTCTGGGTTGCCTTGGCCGGCCGGCCAGGGTGGAGTCGTTAGAGCTATAAGTTCCAAGGGTGGAAGTGCAAGACGCGAGTTGGCACAGTGGCTGTTACAGCCACTGGGTTGAAAGCGGTGCACGCCTCTCGATACCCCTGAGCCGCTCACACCAGTGTTACCCTTGAGCCATCCCATATGTCGCTTTTTGTGTCGTCTGCCGGAAATAAAATTGTATACCGTTTTATTAGGCAGGCGTCTGGTTTTTTAACCCATAGCTCAGTGTTTAGCCCATCGCTTTCACACAATAACCTAGTTTATTTTAGATTCCAACAACTCTCAATAGTCCTTACACCCTGTCGGGCCTGCCTCTGCGTGCGTCCTATGACATGGGCAAGGGCAGCATCAGCTCGGTGTACATCTTACATTTCATGAACGTGTCAAAAGGGCCTCTACGTTAGGTTAGGGCTCGGCGCACGCTTCTCAAAGGTCCGGAATACCATTGTTCCGTGATGGGAAAGACATACAAATTAAAATAATAATAATCGTTAATGCAATGCAGTGCTCTATTTGTCAAAGAAAATAAAATTGTTTCACACTCACAAAACATTAATTCTTATTTTTGCTTATTTTTTCATACATTAAGTATCTTTCTGTAAATAAGATCACAATTTTCTCTCTTGTCAGATTTATTTTACTATTTGAATAACATGACAGCGTCAAATGTCGTAAAAAGTATACAAGTAAAAAGGTAGCAAAGAATATCCTATTAGTACGGTCGCGGAAATTGATTCTTTAGCAACTTGCGGTTCAAGTAAATTTGGCTGTACATACTTATGGTAAGAGCTGTCCATTGTAACGTGACACGTTAACTGCTAAAGAATCAATTTCCTCGACTGTACTTACAAGCTAAGCCTAAAGTGCCATGGCAATTAATGCAAGCTTACGAATAAATACAAAAACCGGACAAGGGCGAGTCGGACTCGCCCAACGTGATTCCGTAATTTTTTTAGTATTTGGTTTTTTATATACTACGTTGGTGGCAAACAAGCATACGGCCCACCTGATGGTAAGCAGTCTCCATAGCCTATGTACGCCTGCAACTCCAGAGGAATTATATGCGCGTTGCCGAGCCTAACAACCCTCCTTCCCCTCGTTGAGCTCTGGCAACCTTACTCACCGGCAGGAACACAATACTATGTTGTTATAGTGGCAACAGAAATACGTCATCTTTGAAAATTTCAACTGTCTATCACGGTTCATGAGATACAGCCTGGTGACAGACGGACGGACGGACGGACGGACGGACAGCGGAGTCTTAGTAATAGGGTCCCGTTTGGGTACGGAACCCTAAAGATGAAAACTGCTGCCATGTTACTATACATTTAAGAAACACAGAAAATCTGGAATTGACATATTGAAAAAATTATATTGTTATCTTCTTCTGCACGACTTTTTAGTATGAGGAAGCTACTTAGGTACGTAAGGCTACCCCCGATTCATTTGTTATGAGGGGGCCCTCGGCCTTAGAGCACGCATAGCACAAGGGCTACGCCCGACTTTCTCAATATGAGGCCGCCGCTGTAGCCCGACGTCAGAGCGTTCATATCATTTCGGGCTAGCATGACGGGCTACGCAAGACTCCTTTGCCATCTCACTTACTTAAAAAAAATCTTAAATTTAATACTCTTTTACTTGAATAACCTTTTCACTTTTAGTTACATGTGTGGCGTGCCTAAAAATTATATTTTTATACATTTGAACTTCTAAACTAAGTAGTAGCTTACCATCAGGCCGGCCACCAACGTAGTATAAAAAATACCTACTTTCCACTTTTCTCTTTTGGTTATCTTATAGTTTTTGAGTAAAATAGCTGTGACATACGGACAGACAGATAGACAGACAGATGGACATGACGAAACTGTAAGGGTTTTTGCCATTTTGGCTACGGAACCATAAAATGCACACTGTAAATTTCAACTACCTAACCCACTCGTATTATAGATCAAAAATTCCTTTTCCGCAAGAAGTAAGTAAGCCAGTAAGTAGTTTATTTTTTGTACTTGTTAGACAATTCTATCTTAGTGTACCGAACTTAAAGGTTATTTTTTTTACTTTGAGAGCGCACCACCGACATTCTTAGTGGTGTACGCGTATTTCTCTATAGCTGAATGTTTGTAGATGATTATCTTATATCGATGCTTTAAAATGTTGTGGTATTCCTACAGCCATTTTAAATATCTTCTCTTTTAAACTTAAGTTTTTCATGCATTCCTGAAACGGAACAAGTCTATGATAGGATTGATGGGAGAAAATAATGCAAAAACGCGGCATTAAGCAAAATGATCATTTGTGATTCAGGGTTAATATCTATCGGGTATCACTGAACCCCAACGGATATATTTTTGCAATACAACACAAATGCACACCTCAATAGAAGAAAATAATACTGAAAAACAATAGGCCTGTCTACTCGCTAAGAAGCACTTAGGGCAGCTTGTGATGAGTCAATCTCTAAGTAATCTGCCTAGTTACCTACCTCAAAACGAGACCGCTTTTCCATACAAACGTAGTCCCCATTACGGATAATATTTTTACAGTACATATGTTGCTACTTTACCGCACTAGTGCGAAAATTAGCATATTACGTTACTGTGTCGAACATTTAAAGAGCCATGTACTGTAAAACGTTGTACGATACATGTGCGAATAAGTAATTCGCAACTCGTGTCGATTTAAAACACTCCCTTCGGTCGTGTTTTAATTTATCGCCACTTGTTTCGAATTTCCTATTTTTCGCACTTGTATCGTAATGTACTATTACAAAATTGGATGTAGAACGAAGGGAATATCAATATCCAGAGAGGAAAATGGGGACTATGTTTGTATGGAGAACCGGTCATCCCTTTTCCTTTTAATAGTTTAATATGCTTCGGCACATGATTATTTGAGACAATATACACGCATTGTATTTCCATTACCTTAAGCAGAGAACACGGTGGCTTCGAAAGAGTCTCGGGTCATGTGGAAATAAAGCTCTTCACATAATGTTGTGTAATTCTCCTTTTTCCGAAAGTGTCCGCGAAATGTCCAAATGCACAATTGCCCAGAGTATGCAGTATTCTCTTCATCAGCTATTATGGCAGCCAGGGCCAATATTTTGATTTTATTATTTATTTCTATATCGACTTGCTTCCCATCGAACCAATTTTTTCAATATGATTGACATTTGTGACATTTGTCATGAACAGTCCGTTATTTGGACGGCTCGGTGAGCTCGGACAGCCCGGCCCGGCCTGTCTCGCGCTCGGAGACTCAACGATAGTGTCAACGCATAGAGATACTATAATATAGAGATGATGGCCCGGTCGCCCCGGCCCCGGAACGGTCCGGCGACGGTGGCGCTCCTGAAAGTCCGTGTGACGGCTCGCTCCGGTCCGCCCCGGCCCGGTCCTGGCACTGTGTAGCGTGAGTCATCCTTTAATCGGTGGGCGGGCGGCGCCCACGTGCACGCTCGCGCCGGGAATAGCCAGTCCACCGCGCAACCGCCTCACGCTCACATCGTCCACAATCCACGCCGAACTTTAAACATTAGTTCTAATTTTGCCTTTACTAAGATTATGTCAATGTACAATATTAAAAATCCGTCCGCCTAAATCTAAACTCGGCAATCAATAAATAAATATAAATCGTTGTTATATATCAGTTAGTGTGAAACGATAATAATATTTGTGATTTTATTACATCTTCTGAAGTCGTAGTGGTCTCGGAAATATCAGTGTCAGTGGGTGTCAGTGGTGTTTTGAATCGGGATTAGTGCATATATCGGTGTGAGAGGTGGGGTGGAGCGAGGCGCGGCGTGGCTGCGCGGGCGATGCGTGAGAAACTCGCGGCGCTGCTGCGTAGCGCGGTGCGTGCGCCGCCGGCCAGCGCGGACAAGCTGCGCGCAGGCGCCATTGATCCCGTCATCGTCTTCCCAGATGAAGGTCAATCTGGCAGAAATTACATATGTCACAGAATTATACGAATTTTAACGCGCATAATACATATATAATTATAATATAATCATACATAATACATGGTCATATTACAGTTTTGTTTGTAATTACTTACTATTTAGGGCTTGTGCACTAATCACGCGAGGGTATTTTTCGGCTATTTTTTGACCCCCCCTCCCCTTGGTGATATTTGGTGAGGTTATTGGCGAACCCCCCTTCCCTCACATAACCTCACGTGTAAGTATTTTTTCATTTGATCTTATTTTAAGGTAAATAGTATTGTATAGAAGTAAATCTTGTTTAGGCTCGCTAGTTTGAAGTGCCAAGTGAAGATTTATGTTTAATAAAACCGAGAAAAAGTATGTAGTAGATTTTTTTTCTTAGTTTCGTTCACTATAGAAAAATACACGTGAGGTTTCCTTATACCCCTCCCCTTCCCACCCCAACGTGATCTGTCGTGATTTTTTCGTGACCCCCTCCCTCGATAGGGGTATCGATCCTCGCGTGATTTGTGCACAAGCCCTTAGAACATATCTAAAGCTTTGGCGATTGTGTTTTTTTACCACACCCGTTGTTAAGGGTATCCTTCAAAATCTGCACGCAAATGTATAATTTATTGGCAAGGCAGAAACTTAAGAGGGGGCTGACGTAAAATTGCAGCTTTTATATTGAATTTTTACACATTCTAATCAAGTGCAAATGCCATGTTAAATTTCGCTCGGAACTATAAAAGAAATAAATGTCATATACCTACAAAGGAAAAAATACCAAGGCCTCCAGTGCCCAGGGCTGGAATCAAACCATTTTTTCCTTTGTACTTATATATGACATTTATTTCGTTTATAGTTTAAATAGTAGTGTGTCTTAAAAAACGCAAATTAAAATTGTTTCAGAGAAATTAATTTAATTAGTTCTTAGAGTATTTATTTCGTTTATAGTGTAATTTTAGTATAAAATAGCTAGTGATATAGCCAAGGGGTTTGACTAGCAAAAATAAAATTTTAAAGCAAAATTTTAATCAGAAATAGGTATACCTACTTTCAGAGTTGAGATAAAATAAAACGTTAAAAGCCACGCAATCGCCAAATCTCCAGATGCAAATTTCGCGCGGTGCACCATATCTTTTGTTATTTTCTAACTTCCTAGCTTTACGTCCTCTCTTAATTCAATGCTCATTTTACGTTGCTGTTTCTGCGTTAGCGGGAGAACCCTGCAATAAAATTGAAATCTACATTTAGGATTTTCCTCTTAGGGAGAAACTATGCATGTGAGCTTCGCAATGTTTATAGTTCGTTTTTTTAGCATTAGAAATAAGGTAAACAACCTTGAAATGTCTTTTTATTGAAAAATACTTTTCTAAAATCAGTAACTATTACTTATGAAAGCAAAGAATGTAAATGATCATATATGATTTATAATTGTGACATATTTGCCGTGACTTAAGTTTTTCAATATAAAACACCTCAAAATCGCTTACCTTCTTTTCAATGCCAAAAACAAGAACTATAGGGTTCCACATTTTGAACCACGCACTGGTGACTCGCGAGCAATAAAATAGCGATTACTGCTACTATGTTTACCCAATTTCAAAAATTCCAAGGTAATACGGAGATGGCGAAACTATGAGGGTTCCTGGTAGACTACGGAATCCTAAAAAGCAATTACATATATAGATTGTGCGTGGCTTTGAGGGTTATTTTAGTTTAACACGATTACCGACGTTCATTTAAAACTGATTTAAATTATGTTTAACTTCTTAAGAAGATAGTGGGCGACCGCTTCTCCATACAAGCATAGTCCCCATTTTTCTCCCTGGATATTGACATTATTGAGAATAATTTTACATATTTTTTTGTATTTTAACCGTAAATATGCTCTTTAGTCTGATTTTTTAAGATTTTATTATTATAATTATATGGATTCAGAGCGAAAACCAAATTTCATGTATTTTTTTTAAATGCTCCTAATAATAGTAAAAAAAACAAAGAGTCTGTTGCTGTTACACATCAAAATGCGTAAACATATTTTACTAACGGACTAGTGCGCAAATTAGCATATTACGTTACTGTGTCAAACATTTAAAGAGCCATATGTACTGTAAAACGTTGTACGATACATGTGCGAATAGGTAATTCGCACTTGTATCGTAATGTACTATTTCAACACACGCTCAAAACGACGCTTTTTGTCGCTCTGTTTGTCGATTTCGTTCGCGCCTTTGCCTTGCGCGCGCATTGGAATCGTGCGTAAAAAAATAACGCGCGAACAATTTTCCGTATTTGTCATAAAATTGGAATAGTTTTGCATGTTTTTAGTTTATATATTGACGAACATGTCATTTTCAAGCATTGAAAATGAAGAACACATAAAATTGACGCTGCCAGTAATACTCATAGAGGCAAGAGCCGAGAACGATAGCTTTTTACCATCAAAATCGGGTGAAAAATAATTGGCGGCATATGAAACTTTTATTCAATGGAAAATCAGCAAAAACGCCCAAGCTTTCTTGGAAAACGTGTTAGTAGCTTATTCCAATGAACTGGCGAATAAGTGCCTAGCCCAGCACGCTTTGGTGCAATTATTCGATGTTACAACTGTAAGTAACCATTTTGAAAATTGTAGGTACCTTTACTGTTTTGACAAAAAAATCTGATTTATAAGTTTTGTTTTTTTCTCGTAAGTGTGTTGAAAAACGTCGTATGAAACGCGTGTGCATTGGTCATTACCCACATCGGCTTTCTTATTGCGCGCTCGCTTACAGCTCGCGCGCACAATATCGCCTCGTGTGTAATGACCAACTTAGCACACTTGTATCATAATGTACTATTCTATAATGTTAATATACCCAGAGAGGAACATTGGGACAGATTGTACGGAGAAGAGGTCGTCCCCTTTCGTCTTAAATCTTCAAAAAAATATGAGTTTTATTAAACTTAAGTGATGTTCCGTTGAAATTAACGGAATTAAAGATAAACACCTTGTTGCTATAAGCATTTGCGAAAACAACAATTTTACTGCCTTATTTTACAACTCTTACAAGACACAGCTACTGTATTTTATAAGCTAGATTTTTCCTTCATTTTAAACTTACCTAAGGAGTTTTTATAAGGAAATATTTACATTTTCCTCCATTTATTGAAGCGTCTTCTTATCCTTTCAATGAAGTCACTGCTTGCGTTTTATAAGAAATTTATTTGCATAATTTTAACACGGGAATACCCGTCGATCTATACACACGAAAGGATTTAAAATAAGCTCTATTTTCCTTATAAGTAGTTTTACGGTATGAAAAATCAGATACATATCTTACTGATTTACTTTAATTTTATATTTTCATTGTGTTGATCAAATTGGCATTGCAAAACATAAATTGAATACTGTAGATTGTTAATCATGCGATGAAAGGCACGTGAGAGCGTCAATAGTTAGCGTTAGCGAGGCTGAAATTATGCCTTTCACCCGAGTTGACTACTCTACTTTTCATTTCGAATACGAGAAAAGTAAAATACATGTGTTTTGAAAAAATCATGACTAAGTATAAACTTTTATATGTAGTAATTTTTGAGGGTAAGGGTGGTCCCCAAGAAATTTTTTTGTAGGTTTTATTTTACCGTTTTATTGCCACGCATGATATCCGTATCAATGCCAAATTGCAACTTTATAGCACTTACGATCACGGAGCAAAGCCGCGGTCGAACAGACAGACGGACATGCCGAAACTATAAGGGTTCCTAGTTGACTAACCCTAAAAAACGTACTCGGAAAGTTAAAATATTCTAGATCAGAAAGTATCACTTTCTGCACACTTCTTACAACAACACTTTCAAAGCATGAGAATGGTATAGTTTATGTTGTCCTTTTTTGGCAGAATTTTAAAGTAACCGAAACTACATACCTACATTTAAACCAGGTGCCTAAGTCTAAATAACGTTGAGACTCGTAACACACACACACACACACATCACATTTTCTTAGTTTTGAATAGCACTACAACAACCCAGCACGTAATTATTGTATTTATTTTTATTGTATTTATTATCATTCCGGTTAGTTAAACAACACTTTTAAGATAACTATAGGTTTATGCTAGCGCTCTAGAGTGTCGACGTAAAAAGTGAAAATATTGGATAAGAATCTATACAAAAATACACGCAATATCATTTTGGACACATCTAGTTAAATAGACAGAAAATGAGAAATTTATTATATTATCACAATAAATTTGAAACTTAAAAAATATATGAGAATAATAATAAAAAAATACAAGAGCTCAAAGTTTCAAAATTTAAGTTTTTTTAAACATGGTTCCATTATTTTTTTACAAGAAAAAAAATTATGGAACCATTTCATTCCTTACAATTTATTAAAAAATATATTGTATTGCAACTATAAACATAAACGCAATATTTCACCTACAAAATGGCAATTTCCTTGTTTTCCATGCCGACATCGAAACTCATAGATATAAGAAGATTAAGAAGTAAGGAGATTTATAACGAAGCATAATTTCAACGAGTCTCGCTGTCTCCAACTGTCCCCCACCACATCATTAAAGGCGTGGCCAGACAACCAACTCACGCGCTGTGATTGGCCAAACCGCGCGGTGTAGGAGCCTAGAGCGGCGGCACTAGAGTGAGGACAATTCGATAGAGCTATCGATATTTTACATGTTCTGAAAATGACCTTAGAGTTTTGTCATTTTTGTTTTAAGTAATAATTGCCATAGACTTAATTTATATTCCTTTAAATTTTTGACCTTATTTACGAGCTAAGAATTTTTAGGTACGTGTAAGGTATATTAGTTGAGCCATAAGTTCTCTCACAAAGGTTTTTACTGATAAAATGTAACACAAAGCTTATAATTAAAAAAAAAACATGTACCATGATGCGAAAGCTTGTTTATGCTTAACTAATCAAATTGGTTTACATTTTAGTCATTATTTGATGTAATGTTTGTTTAAATTGTTTACTTTGGGATTGTCGTTAGACGCGAGCGCTTCATTAAAAAAAAGTTTCAGTTTATTATAGCATATTTCGTCACCAATTGAAAGCAATTCCAGCATGTTACATAGTAAGTATAATGCACCATTAAATAAGCTTTTATATCATATGTACGAATAATAAGGAAACAGTAATCATAATTATCAGTAAAAATCTTTCTGATAGAACTTTTGGATCGACTAAGTATACAATATACTATTATTTTAAACATATTTATATTCTATCTGTAACTGTAACTGGAAACATTTTTCTTGAAAATGATCCGAACAAATAACACTTTTCTCGCTCGTAAACTAGTTAGGGCCCTCTTCCTGTAGCATCTATCCATTTTTCGTTAATACTGGGATTTTCGGGAAACTGAAAAAAATTGCAATCATGAACATATTTCTTTTTTGACTCACTGTAAACTGTACCTCTGTAAATTCCATTCACCACCGTTTCTTTTTCAATTGTATACTCTAAATAATTGTATATTATTATTTTCAATTGTAGTATTGTTTATTTTTTACTTGTAAACCGTATTATCCACCACAGGACAGGCTATGCCTAGTGTGGGGGCCAGCATAAATGTAATACTGTTATTATTCTATTTCTGAAATTACGCAATTAAATCAGTTTATTTTTTGGCTTACCTTTTCGATTTTTAATACAAATTAATAAGTATTAAATTAAACATTAGGTGCATATAAAATAATTGTAAAATTTTACTTGAAAAATAATTACTTGTGGGGAAGAACCTATCACTTCTTAGCAGAGATCTATAGCACAGTTAAACTAAGAAAGTGTATAATAGAAATTTATTCAGTGTTTACATGAGAACTGTTATTGACCGACTGACATACATAAAAGTAAACAAACAATTCATAGAACCGTTGCTACACAAATACAAATTTGACAGGGTTCCGTCTACTGCCAGTACTGTGGCCCCTTAAAATAGGCGTAACCAGATTCTACAAATATCACATTAACATAATATTTCAATATTACTTTCGTATGAAAGTAATTACTTTCGTAAAAAATAATTACTTTCGTATGAAAGTAATTATTTTTAATGTGTGTATACAGTATATCCAAACATTTTTATCGATAACGCTCAAAGATCAATTATATGCACGAGCACCACTCTACTTCGCGGCGTCAATGAAGGGAGCGGTTGGCGGTCGTACCAAGAAACAATAATGTCCCTGTGAATATCGTTAGCGGTTTAATGCATTGCGCCGTTGCTAAGGACACTACAAATAGTTTTCCATGCCAAAGCGTCAATGTAGAATGCATAGACAAATTGCCACGCGTTTGTATGACAACATGGTCTGACTCAGAAAAATCATATGTCACTGGATTTATTTGTTAAAATGTGTGGTTTTATTGACTAATACGTGAAAAAAATGTACTATGTAACTCCATGATCCTTATAGTTTTTGGATGCACTCCTATTTCGACACAAAATAACGCTATAATTCGGCATTTCAATAAAATTGACGCGCACATTATTCAATGACAGCTAATTTGCTACTGTCTTACGGCGGGCCGGTATGGCCACGCCTCCGTCAGCCATCTAGTACTTTCTATGATCTGAGATTGATACCATTGATACTCGTAAAAAAATTACAACTGGCCTTTCGTGTTGAACTATGAGTTCTAAGTTAATCCCATATTAATTTAAAAAAATAGTTCTTTGTAGCTATATTTGGTGAAGCTAGACATAAAAATATTCCGTAAAATATGTGCGGTATTTAAAAAAAAATACATAATCTGGCGAGCAAGACATGTATTGCTTGTCCTTTAACATATATGTATCACGGTTTATCACTTTAAATGGTCAAATGCTATTTGGTGGTTGCTAACAGTTGTTAACTAATTGAAAGTCAATTGACAGAATGTGTTCTTCAATCAAGTTAAATTGTCATTGTGATGAATATTTGATGATCATAGGGTCTTAATAATTATTTTCAATCCTACATTTCTATGAATTACGTCCGTTATTATTTATGTATATAACATATAAATAGCTACTCGTACGAGTATGTACTCTACAGTAAATTTCACTTAAGCGTGAAGTATATTTGCATCGTTTTTAGTGTTCCGTAGCCAAATGGCAAAAAACGGAACTCTTATGGATTAGTCATGTCTTTTTTTTTATACCACGACGGTGGCAAGCAAGCATACGGCCCGCCTGATGGTAAGCAGTCACCGTAGCCTATGGACGCCTGCAACTCCAGAGGTGTTACATGCGCGTTGCCGACCCTTTAAAAATCTGTGCATTCCTTTTTTAAAGAACCTCATACTGTAGATCCTCGGGAAAACCTCGGCAGGTAGCTCATTCCACAACCGGAGCGTGCGCGGGAGGAAGTCTGTCTGTCTGTCTGTCCGTCCGTATGTCACAGCCACTTTTTTCCGAATTATAAGAACGCATTAAGATTTTCACACAAAAATAGAAACTAAAAGCAAGTTTTGGGGGTTCCCCATACTTAGAACTGAAACTCAAAAATTTTTTTTGATCAAACCCATACGTGTGGGGTATCTATGGATAGGTCTTTAAAAATGATATTGAGGTTCTAACAGTTTGCGCGAGAGACACTTCCAAAGTGGTAAGATGTGGGGGACACATCCCATCTAAAATAAGAGAATGAAAAAACCTAAAAATAACATATGATGTACATTACCATGCAAACTTCCACCGAAAATTGGTTTGAACGAGATCTAGTCAGTAGTTTTTTTAATACGTAATAAATGGTACGGAACCCTTCATGGGCGAGTCCGACTCGGACTTGGCCGCTTTTTACACCTAGGTTAGGAATATATATATATTTACACACTTATATTTATATAAAGGATTTTTTTAATATGTATCTTGACACGCAATTGCAAACCGTTGGAATGGGTCACCAAGTATAAAAATAACGTATGTCCTATTTCTGGAAATATTTCTTCAACAATACTTTTGCTGTATGTGCGGTCGTGTACTTTTACCTATATCACCCATCCTGCCGAGCGCAGACGCTGGAGGCCGTCGCAATGCAAGTGCAGTGCATTGTTATTGTTATTGGTTATTGTATAACGCGTGGTGTAGTGTTACAGCAGAATTAACTATTCACAGAGAATGAAGTACCAACCTGACGTGAAGTTGTAGAGTCCGTGTTCATTCTGGCAAACATAACAGGCGGACAGAATGTTACCATTCAAATAGAACAAACATTGTAAATTTGTCTGGTATTTTAAAGTTAGGCAAAGTTAAGAACATGTATACTCGTAGATCCATGGTTAGGAGTAAGTATATATCACTGCGTTCGAGCGGCAAACTACCTGAACTATAATAGGTACCTTTCATTCCTTGGTTAACAATACACTATGATTAATTTAGTTATTAATGTAAGTAAATAGAACACATTTAGTCGATAAGTTTTTGTAAAGTCTCTACTTTTGGAAAATAACAGGTGGTACAGTACAACCATTAGGCTTATGTTGTTATTTTGTTAACGTTTATTATCTTTATTTTTCCCAAGTATACTGTCGGTTTTCTCTTGATTATGGAATTAATTGAGTCATTTAATTAAATGTAGTTTTAACGCTTATTAAAGTGTATTATATAGTAGTAGTATAGTAGGTTGAACTATCCGCCACCTTCCAGTGTTAGGCAAAGAGTAATTGAATTACAAATAACAAGTAGTAATTACAATTAATAATTTCAATTACATGTAAAAAGTAATTGCATCTTCAATTTACAATTGCAAAATGTAATTGTTAATTACATTTTGAAATTAAAATTTGAAAGAATTTCCCCTGTTCCTGTCTCTACCGCACGCGCGTTTGGGATCGCGCGGCATTGGCAGGATACTACTGTCTGTCGACGCCCGTCATGGCGCTGCGGCGCCAGTGTGATAACCGCCTAATTTTTTTTGCCAATTTGAGTAGGGTAGGTACTTACGTCTATTCGCTTGCGTATTGTCACTATCTGAAATGAGAGGATCAACATTTAAAATACGGCCCATATCTACATCCACCTTCCCACAGTAGTAAGTGAGTGCAAAAAATGTGATTAGTTTGAACAAGGTCTAATCGCCTAATAAATTCCTGGCAACTGTGTCGTGCGCGTGGAAACAATAAATTTCCCGAGCGATGTTCCTAATAAATGGTGTGTACGTGATGTTGTACACATAGGTGTCTATGCTTTGACTGCGTATGTCCGAGTCAATAGAGATGCGTCATTGTTTGAGAGGTACTGATGCCGAAGTTGAGTATCAACAGAGAACGACACAGTCAGTTTATATTAATGCGCACTCAACCAATCAAATTAGCTTGTTAAATGATCACCCTACCTTCCTGTACCTAGAATCATTAACTAGTACTCTCGTGTACTATTCGCTAGTTGTAATCAATAGGTAGCCGCCCGGCAGAACCCTGTGGCAACGACCTAGAAACAGGATGTACGTAAAATTAAACATAATACATATACACAAGCATTTTGGCAGCTAACGGCAGACAAATGATTGTAATTAATATACTTATTGGCACTCCGACACCTTACGTTGTTCGTTAGCGCCAAAATTCAAACATATCTTTGTACGTATACATTAGCATGTTGAATGAAATAGCCAATTTACCGCAAATCAACAAAGTTTTTTTGGCGATGTACTAATTTTTGACAATGTTTTGTGTTATTGTTTCTGAGAAGACAGAGAATTGCATCGGCTTGATATTCATGAAGGTGACTGGGTAGAGGTGATCGTATTCTGTAGAATATGAGAGTCCAGTTTTTTTTTATGTTTTAAATTTAGTGGCATTTGTGAAAAGATAATACAAATTAAATATATACCTGTATACCATTACGGCAAATCTGTGTCAAGTGGTCAGCTTCATCCCGAGATTAAGAGTCCCCGGCAAGCTCGGCCGAATTTCACCTTCCCATACAATTTGAGTTTCGTTCTCATTTTAAAACTACTACGTGTTAGATTGTAATGAAACTTTGCACATATAATGTCGTGAGGTATATCTAGGGCTGAAATTAGATTATATTGCTTCACCTTATAAAACAAACGAAATAAAGCAAAAACTAGTATCTGATGCTACATAAACGAATAACAGCCCTAGATATATACCTTACCCTATTGTAAGTAAACAGTTTTAGAGCAATCTAGTCGTTTTAAAATGAAAGCGCAACTACGTTTGTATGGAGATCCGAGCTTGCTAGGGACTCTTAATATACATTTTCAAATAAAAATCTTTGTACGTGAATAAGTGCCTGAAAGTCCGCCGCCACCCTTGGAAAACAGAAATAATATATTTTCTAAAAAGTATGGGTTATTGCCAGCTGTTACCACCAAGTTGTTACCAGTGGTAACAAATGTATTGTTTTTCCTAGTAGTTACCACCAACATTTTGCTGCAGTTCAATGCGAATAATAACAGTATAAATATAGAGTGGTTTAATAAATAGTTAAATATTGCGATAAATTATTCTAAGTTGTAGCATATTCAGTATTCATTAGGTTTTATCATACCCTTATTTTATTATTTTTGTTGGTACATTGTTTAACTTTAGCCTATTAAAAATTAAGACCTGAAAACGTCTATACAAAAATAAATTGATAATATAAATTAACAACAATCTGTGTTAGTGTAAAATCATTTTTCATTTCTTAAGCTCTGGAAGTGAATCACTGTTGTTTTAAGTGTGCAGAAAGTGATATGTTTCTGCTTTAGAGCATTTTACTTTCCAAGTACGTTTTTTTTTTTTCAAATATTTTTACGATAAACAATTAAAATTTAGCCTTGATGGGTTTTGTTCTACAATTTCCGAGCGACAAACTGCCTCGACTAACATGAGTGTCTTTCATCCCTTGGTACTATCAATCTACTATATCATGTTGTTTCAAGGATGAAGGTGGCTTTAATACAGAACTCGTGACGTTTGCACGAGCTGCTATTTAGCTCAGAAATAACAACATATAGGGTCAACTAATCCAATGAAGTTCCGTCAATAAGTATATCTATTTTTATTACCCGACTGTGCGAGGGAATGTATGGAATAGTATGTATTAAATTTCTGTATGTATGGCATTTATTTAATATGTGTAGTTATGGTTATATAATATGTATTTATGATTGTGATTCTTACGTCAATCGATTTGTCGTAATTGTCTGAATATCATCACATGACAGTAATCATAGCACAATACGGCGATTACGGCGACAATGAGACGCCATATCGTGAAAAAGAAAAATGCCGAGAAGTACCGTTCTCAATGATACCTCATTGAATATAAATTTCATTAGGGTTCCTTAGTCAACTACCTTGTAGTTTTGCCATGTCTGTCTGTATATATGTCTGTCTCTGTCCGCCTGTCCATCTGCAGCTTAACTCAGTGGCTATTAATTGAAGACAGCTGAAATTTGGCAGGTATGATGTAAAAATTAAAAAAAAGTGGCGCAGTTACCTCCCGTACACAAAGTGGGGGATTTTTTTATCTTTAAACCTATGGTGGAGTGTCATTAAATAGACCCAAAAACAAGATTTTTTTTTTAAATTTCTATACACACATCTATTACAAAATGTCATTTAATATCAAAATTACAATAATTTAAAAGAAACAAAAGTTTTAGACCTAATCCAATTTTTGATAGCTCAGACTGTACAATTGTTACTTTAAACCTTAAACTTCTGTGAAATTATATCGTTTAAATAAGACTTATACAGTCTGGACTATCAAACTCGCTGCCAACTTGCTTGGTCTAACAATATCTTTCAAAATATTGTCCTATGGCTTTGTTTGATTCACGCACGCACACCTTTGTTATAATCTTATAATTATCAACAATATGCACTTAACAAAATGACCAACCTGTAGCTAAATAACCTTTTAGCACTCAATAAAATTTATTTGTAATAAAGTCTGTCATAAAATAGCTATGTTCCATTTGACATGTTTTACCTAGTTTGAATATAATTTATTTGTAGGAAAGGAACCACTGTTGCACTTAATAAGTTTAAAGGGGTCAATCAATGAAGTCCCATATTAGTTGATTTATTTAAAACGTCTTCAATTGAATCACTATTCCTTTTATTTATATCTCTACCGATAAAGTTATGCCGTTACAAGGCGGGGCGGGGACTTACGGCCCGATTCAAAGACTGATTAAGACACGTTTAAGATCTTGGAAAGATCATTAAAAGATCGATAACTAAACGACATGTCAAAATTCACATTTATTTCGATTCCGTTGTGATCCCAATAAGATCTATCTACGATATTTCTAACGTCAAAGTGACATTGGTTGCCCGAATCGAGCTGCTTCTGTCAATTATACGACATACAAACGATATCTAAATGAGAACTTAACTAAACCAGAACTTATCATTATCGTATCTCATTCATCGAATCGGGCCTTTACAGAACGATCAACCGAAGTGGATACTACGCTGATACCTTATCAAATAACATGTAATTACTAAATACTGTAGTGCTTGTTTGTGACTGATGCTTTAGATAGGTACCTACATATAAATTACCTATACAGATTACGGCCATGAATATGTAAGGCAAAAGCTTACAGCTGTTATTTAATAGACAGAGATCGATTTTTAGTTTAGGTCACGGATCAGAGGGTGTAGGAAACATTTATTACAATGAATGATTTTCCAAGACCAAAAAACCCAGGTTAACTCATGTTCATGTACGTACATTCAATGAGAAGTACCGTACCATACCGTATATGTATTATTCTTTTAAGTTTCCCTTATTTAAACTTATGAGAAACATTTCACTTTTCCGTGAAAACGAACGAGCTGTGAAATGGACTATATTTTTCCCCAGTTCCATGGGAATAGGTAAATGATATTATATGTATATCTACTTATACAGTTAGGTTATACTTATATATAAGGAGCACAAACACATCCATATTTATTTCATTACCTACGAATAAATCTGTTTTTGTTGATTTAGTTTCGCATACCATTTAGCTTTATTACACTCTTTGTTGAACATAAGCTTGTCTCTTTCTCTTTGAGTGTGTGGAGGTCGTTAGTGCGTGCTTATTTCTCTATTGCCTAAGGGCGACTAAAGAGCAACTGTACAATTTGTGCAATTTAAGCGCTTTCATTTTGGAACTCCGATATAGGTATGTGGAGTTACCATATCTTTGCATGGACGTTAAACGATGCTGTCTGTTTCAGGGAGCGTACACGAAAGCGGACTGGTATGGCGCGGGTGCTCCGCCGGCTGCGACGCCGAAGACGGCGCGACAGGAGCGCTCACCGACGGTAACTCCAATCCAGGAGACAAGGTACTCACTGCAACTCTAGTAGAGTCAGACCAAGACAAGTCTGCAACGATTATGATGCACGCAATGCAAGTATTATTTATACGTCATAATTTCAGCGGGATTGGCGGGATCTTGCTCAGCACAGGGAGGGTTGGAAAGCTAGAGGGGAGGCCTTTGCCCAGCAGTGGGACACACAAATAGGCTAATAAAATTTTTTATAGAAGTTTGGTGTTTAAAATAACACTTGCGCTGCGTGTGCTATTAGAAATGTTAGAATCGTTGCAATCTTATTTTGGTCTGACTTTTCGAGTGTAACTATTTTAGAATCTTATACCTTTAAACGAGCAATTCTCGTATATATATATATTCGGGGATCTCGGAAACAGCTCTAACGATTTCGATGAAATTTGTTATATGGGGGTTTTCGAGGGCGAAAAATCGATCTAGCTAGGTCTTATCTCTAGGAAAACGCGCATTTTTGTGTTTCAATATGTTTTCCGAGCAAAGCTCGGTCTCCCTGATATTATGAATAAACTAACACTTGGGGTCGGCACAGCATGTCTTTTTATTTCATATCTCTCTGTCGCCCGTCATCTCGTCATTCATTCGCGTTAGTTTCATATCATCTCACAAAGTCCACTCACCTTTTCCTCGGTTTACCTCTCCTATAACCTCCCTCCACATTCGTAATAGGTACCTTTCTCGTATTTTATTTTATATTTTAAACTATCACATAACTATATGAAAGTGATTTTATTTAACACGTTGGTAATTAATAACAATAAAAAAACTAACAGATATTCTATTGGAAAGTAAAACATTGTGGCAATGCTGAATAACAATTTAAACCTACTGACCCTCCCCTCTCTATACATCTTGGAAATAGCGATATTTCTCCGTAAAAATCTATATTTATTTAAATTTAGCCAAAACCCTCGACGCCTTCAATATATAGAACTCCCGGAGCCTAAATTGGAAATATATAAGCATGGACCATATTACAGAGCCATCAAAATTTATAATAAATTCCCCACATATCTAAAACCGAACAAACAGATACAAACTTCATAAACCGTCTAAAATAGGTATAAGCTGGTGGATTAATGTTACTACTCAATAGCTGAATTTATGGAGGATGATAATATGTAACTTGTACTTTAAATACGATACTTTAATAGGTATCGTATATTCTAGTCCATATAGGTAATAAGTATAGTTATAATTACAGTTTTGAATGATTCACAGGTAATAGTTATAATTAATGTTATTTGTTATAACTTAAAATATTATTATTCCAACCAGGTAAAGAAGTGAAATTTAGAAAATTTGAATAATTTATCATCTAAGTAAAAGATAAGTATTGTATTGCGAACAACATGTTTTGCTACACCCTTTCCAGGGTCCTTTATGTACCTATATATCATACTGGTGTGCAAATAAAGATCTCTATCTATCTCTAAAAACTCAATTAAAATTACATCATTTCTAACAGTATGCTATGATGTTTATGTGACTAGACATGCTCTTTCCGAGTACGTTTCTTAAACATTTTCTCCATCATACCGGTCTCTATACCTCTCGTCTCGAATTATAGTCCCTATGACAGTTCCTTCAAGTCTTCTAGCTAAGCCTGATTTAATAAATAACTGAAAATATATGCGACAACGGCTGTCAAAACGCGCCTGTGTCGCTTGCCATAAGGACGAAGTTTGCTTGTACCTTTATACGAATAACCTGTCAAGGAGTCCTTATGTACGGGAGACACAGACAAAACAGTCTTCACTTGGAACCGGTAGATAAAAATGAATTGAAACAATAATCCACTATAAATTTCATGCAGTGATAGTTATAAGTAAAACAATCGATTTACTTATGCATAAAATAAATCAAATGTCCATAAAATCCATTAGTCAGAGATGAAGTCTGTTGCACAATTATCAATAAGATTTGTCATTCGTTTCAGTTCGCATTGCTATTACACATATTATTGGTACGTTTGAGACTTGATTAATATTATAGACGGACTCAAATCTCCGCTCTACATATGTAATGTTCTGCATTATATTATAATTCATTATTTGTTGTACATATCTGAGGTTTGATCTTTTTTTTTTTTCAATGGTATTACGTATCCTTTTTTTCAGTTCTTTACTTGTTTTTTCCTGGTCAGTTAGTAGTTAAGTTATTTTATCTACACACATCATATGATGCACTCAAAAACCGCAAATTACGGGCAACATATATACTGCAAACTGTTTTGCTCGAACTAATTCATTAAATTTGATTTATTTAATGTCATTTAAACATCAAATATCTCTTAAAAACAAAAGAATTTGATTTGATTTGTCCTCAATTGTAACATGCCGCAATGTGCATCGTAATATAAGGTTTATGAACACATCATAGAGAGCTTATAATATGAGTGGAGATGAAGCAGTGTAAGTAACTGCACACAATTAGGAATGAAAACACTCGTGTGATGTTATTATGAATTCTGCAATTACATTTGCGTATTTCGAGCTCTATTTAGCTCGAGTATTGTAAAATTTAGTTGCGCCTGGACAACGCTCAGTTTCAATAACTTCTTTTAGTGGCGCAAAATTTAAAAAGGACTTGCTTAAATAACGTACTATGATTACCTCTTTTATTGTATTTGAAAATAATACTGGTCTATTTTTTTAATAACATGAAGTTCACTAAGTTAATATTCTCCTGAAATGTGTTTTTAGAACACTCAGACTGCGCCGTAGTCTAAAATGTACATACCTACCTAAGTACTTATTGAATGGAAAGAAATTGAGACGTCGGACTTCGTTTGCAAATCAGCTTACTGAGGCTATAAGGAGATTACTAGTTCATGGCCGCAAAATTTCTTAGACAAATATAAATTAATGCAAACAATAAAAGCTGGACAAGCAGGAGTGCATTATAAAAATTATAAACAATTGTGAAATTGTAACAACTACCCCCGCCCGAGTCCGACTTTAGCTTGGCCGGTTTTTGAAGCAGGCTACAAGAAGGTAACGTTCAATGAATATTTGAGCTCGGACGCGTTTTACTTTCTTACGCCTTTGCAGAATAGGTACCCGTACGGCTACCATGAGTTGTCATTTGACGTTTACGCTAGAGATTGTGTGCATTCGATCGCAGTCTATCTCGCTCGCACTGATCGAGTTCACGCAATCTCTAGCGTAAATGTCAATGTGGCCGTACTGGAGATGGAGTCGGAAGCTCTACATGGCATTTGCTATGATAAAGTGTGGAAATGTAATCATAAATGTCAAGTTTCTATGAACATGTTTATAATATGTGCATAGTTAATTCATTCGCACTCACAATGTTAAGTAAGGTGAAGAAAAACATTTTTCAGTAAAAAAATCATGTACTTGGATGTGATATTCTACGATTACTTATTCTGTGACTCCGAGTTTAACGACCATTTGGTAAAACCAACGAACTTTCCTACTTAGTAAGTGGATACACAAATAGTAGGGTATCGAAATAATTTATTGTTACGTACTAATAATACTTTAGGGTGGTTATACCTGTCTTTTAATGTCCAATACCTATGAATAGTTAAGCAAAGCAGAGTACTTAATATAAAAGGCTTTTATGTCTCGGGTCACGAGTTTGTAATAATTTTTCATCAAAATAGATGTGGATAATAAACACTGTATATTCCTAAGTTGAAAATACTTACAAATACACCTTCTTGCATAACAATTGTTACATTTTAAAATCCATCCAATGGTTAAGAGGGAAGAATAGCTTTACGATCCTAACGTACGTACATTTTTGATGAAATTTTAATTTCGGGAAAAAGCGGTTTCCACTAACTAAATCTGAATAAATCACTTTGATTTTGATGTCTATCGCTTCAGCATAATATATTCTAGGTTTATAGGTTAGCTTTTATAGTTTTTATAAAAGAAAACAAGTTTTAATCACATTTTATACATTTGTTTCTTATTCTATCTTAACAGTTACCGCGCAGCACAGAAATTGTTATTTCTGCTAGGTACGACAGTATTGTTTTTAATAGTTCTTAGTAGAGATAGACATTTCGCCTCCTCCTAAACTTTCTGTCTAATATCAAATACCACCTATTTCTGAGTCCCTATATTATGCAGTGCATTAGGGTAACTTGAAAAGCGAGATTTATTTTAAAAATAACTAAATCAATAGAATATGATGAGAGAATATGTAATCTGCTAAACCGGTAGGGCTAATGTGGTCGGTGTTTTATCATTTGCCATCATGCCTGTCACTTTCTAACAAGTACGTAAGTGCGAAAGTGACGCATGACATGACAAGTGATAAAAATACGATCATGATACCGCCGTACAAGTACATACTTTGTACTTTGGAAAGACTTATGCTATTACAACGTTTACTAACTCATCTTGTTTACTGTTGCTATACAGCCATTATCGATTTAACCAGTTATTATCACAGCTGCTACAGTAGAAAGTGCTTTTGGTTTAGTAGACATTGCAATTTTCAAAGTTAGTCCCCGTTATGGAAGTTACCCCAATGCACCTTAAGGGGCCCACTGATTACCGGTTCGCCAGACGATATCGGCCTGTCAGACGTCAGTTATTCGCAAAAGCTGACAATCGCGAATAACTTCGGGATAGTCGGATGGTGCAAGTGGCACTTAGGAACGTTAGGTTGTAGATTAGGTTGTTTGTTGTTTGTGTAAATAGTTAAATATTGCGTTTTATTGCAGTTGGAGGGGTCGGACTCAGCTCAGGACGACCCTGTTCACCTCAAGAGACGGGTGGGACTCTTCAGTGGGGTGGCTCTAATTGTCGGCACCATGATAGGTCGGTATTAATTTTTCATTCAAAAGGGGTAAGTCAGTATAGTTCGTGTCATCCACGATGACGCGCAGATTTGTCCCATCTAACCTTTTATAACATGTCATTACGAGTCAAGGCACGTGTCGTGAATAACACGATCTATAACGTCAGTGTGTTGTGTGCTTTGCTTCATCGACGCTTTTGGTTCGAAAGTTTAAGATTAAAGAGTCCCTAGCAAACCTCGGCCAAATCTCGCCTTCCCATACAGAGTTTATTAAATAAAAAATAAAATTAAAATATAAAATTAAAATATAAAATTTGCCCATACAAACACATTAGGTATCTAGTCCTGTAAGTAGTTTATAATCTGTAAATAGCTACAGTTTATAGATCAAAAACAAGTTTTATGTTAAAAACTTAAATTCGCTGTGTTTTTTTAACTATATGGTCTCTAAAGCTATATATATATAACCTATAAAGTAATTACAAGACTAGATATACATTATCCTATTGTAAGTACAAATAATACAACTGAGCAATCTAGCTAGTGGTTTTAAAATGAGTGCGTAATTACGTTTGTATGGAAGACCGAACTTGCTGGGGACTCATAAGCCACATTTTCTTATTACCTATAATTATGGGAGTGTAGAGGTATTTTTCTCTATCATATCCCGGGAGATCTTATGCTACGCTTCCCTACTGCATGACATGGAGCGATGTCGCTGAAATAACCGAGAATATGTAGTTTGCTGTCATATTACTTACATTAAATTTTGAAGAGAGATACTTAATTAAATTAAAATTATAAATATTATTATTGCTTCTATCAGTACCAGTATGGAAAAAATGTCTCCTCATGAGCCACGAGTACGTGTTTATTTGTACTTTGCGGCTCTTGAAGTACTGACTGTACTGAAAGCATTATAAGTACTCATAATCATAACCTTTAAGTGTTAGCATTTGTTGGCAAACAGAACTATTATTATTATTATATAATTATAGGCGAGCAGCTATTTAGCTGATGAGCCTATGTCACACAGTGTCCTGTATTATACAGTTCAAAGTTTGTAAAGTCGTATCATATCACTAAGCAACTAGCGGTATTATTTCTTAGAACGTTTTCGTTTCGTGGCCAGTGCCAAAAACGTAACACTTATAGTTGCATCATGTCCGTTTGTCTGTTTTGGGGAATATATATATTTCAAAAAGCAAAAATAATATTATCTAGTATCTTTTATAATAATGTTAAGGTCGCTAAGAGCCTTTATTGATTTAGTGAATACTTTCGGAAATAATCGCTAACTTTTAAACCAAGCGTGCATACACTCTTTTGTTTGTATAGCTTTTTATTAAGGTGCATTGGGGCAATTATGACAACGGACAATTTTAAAGTATCTAATGTTTACTAAACTAGAAAAGTAAACAACAACAACACTTCATACTTTGGCAACACTCACGATACTGCAACGCATAGAGGTACTATATAAATATTTTTTTGTTTTTATACTACATCAGTGACAAACACGCATACGGCCCGCCTTATGGTAAACAGTTTCCGTAGCATATGTACGCCTAAAACTCCAGAGGAGTTACATGCGCGTTGCCGACCCTAACAACCCTCCCTCCCCTCGTTGAGTTCAAAAAATAAAATAAACAATAATAAAAAATATTTTTATTTCAGAACCTTCAGAATTCCATAAAACATTGTTAGTACCATCGTTATAGCTCCCTAGCTAACCTCTTTAGTAAGTACATTAAAATCAAATTCAAACATAATATGAATAATAATTAATTAATTCATTAAAATGAACAATATGTATAGAGATGAAATGGTAGAACCGGCAGATGACCGAATGAGTGTTCTTACGGAACTTTCAGTAGGAGTACTAGAGAAAGCGCTACGATTGCTGTCCTTGTCACAGTCACATTTATTAAATTCCCCGCCGTACATTTTAGTATGGTGGGCAACAAATATTGCGATCAAATTACGTAGGTTATTAGTATGTTGTCAGGAATGTTTAAACGTTTTTTTATTTATTTGGCGCATTGTGTATGTTCTGTCGCTCACGGGCGCACGCGTATAGCACATCTAGTTGATACTACCATCTATGCTGCAACGCTTATTTAGGCACCTTATACGTACTATTGCTACAGTAGAAAGTGCTTCTAGTTTAGTAGATATTAGCGATTTTTTAAATTAAACAGCTTTCGAAGTTACCTCAAAGCACCCTATATGAAGGTTCGCATTACGGTATGGACCACTTTACTTACTGACCCACTGACTAGATAAATGGGATAAACTCGTAAGTTTCCTATGTGTAAAAAACGTTTAAAAAATAAAACATTTATACGCTTTAAACTTACAAAATTTATAACAGGTAATAAACCATCCCTGCTAAAAATTTTGCGATTCAGATGAACTGTTTCAATTGTGTAGGTACATATATTAATAGCTGAACTCGCTTGAAGAAAATTGTAATCCGTATTAAATGATTTTATACGATTCAGGATCTGGAATATTCGTCTCGCCCTCTGGGCTGCTGGAGCGCACTGGTTCGGTGGGCATCAGCTTCATCATTTGGATGGCGTGTGGCCTACTCTCATTGCTGGGTAAGTAAGGGGCACATTTACCTGAGGGCTAAAGGAGCCTTAGCCGAGGACGGCAACTACGAAGGGCGGCGTAAACCGCATCTCGCGCACAATCTATAGTGCAATTATTTCCTTAAAACCTGAAGATAAAAGGTAAAAGGCGGTATGGTAAGTCTTTGTCCTAGAGTATACATATAAACCCGTTTATAAGCTTTAATGTATATGTACGCCCGAAAAGGTAGAGCTTGGTGAAACTTATAGAGTACCAATTTTAGCTAAATATGTAACCCATTCTCCACATGCATTAATAAATTATTTCATTGAATGGTGACTCACGCTAGAACGGTCCGGATCCGAGGCGTCCGACGCTTCGGTTATTGAAAGCATCACCGATCACCTGTCATAGAAAACGACGTTTCGCAAGCCACCGCCTGGATCCGAGCCGTTCTAGCGTGAGCCTGATTTTGGCTGCAATATAAATTGTAATCTACAGTCTTCAATTAAGTAGTAATATTAAACTTCTAAACGAAGACTACGAGTATAATTACTTCCTTACGCTTACCATCTTACCATGCGTCTTAGAAAAAAAAAAAGAACCAAACGAAATACTTAATACTCGTAGCTCCTCTACAAGATGGCCCAGCGCTGGACCAGCGAGATGGCCATGCGATGGTTCTTCTACACTATGGCCCAGCGCTAGACCAGCGAGATGGCCAAGCGATGGTTGAGAGCACGCACTATGGAATGGGCCAAGTGTGCATACGCACCATCGCTGGCCCACTACTTTTGATGTGCGGACGAAAAACCGACGCCGTGGCCATCCCATCGCCATCCCGCCGCGCCATAAGCCTCCTCTCTACACGCTGGCCCATCGTAGTGGGCTAATATGATGGCCCATCCAGTAGAGGAGCCATTATAAGAACTTATTTATGTCTTTGAGCAAAGTTTTCAACTTCAAGCTTAACGTAGCAAAAAGAGATAAGGGTATTTATGTGTAGAACAATTAGACTGTAACAGGTACTTTTGTTTGAACGCAAACTGTAGAGATACTTTTGGCGTGTTATTTTTTCCGCTACTGTGGCTACTATTGATGATGACTGTACCATCAACATAACTATCTCCACACCAGCTGTTAAAGGCTCTCTTGATACGTAAAGAACTGATTTATCCACTACTTGCATTTAACTACAAGAGTGGTAAAGTAATTAAGATCCAATTTTTTTGTAGTTTCCTCATTTTGGCTAGTGAAATTTACTGATAATGATTCATTTGATGATAAATATTTTGAAAGATAAATATTTAACAGCGTTCATTTGGATTAGATTTGTAATGTTTTACCTTTTACAGTTGGTATTTTCCTCGCGTCGGTGTGGTGAAAAATTTTGGAATCTTTCGCTTGCTCGGGTATCAATATTAGCACAAGGGGTTAAACAACAACTTTGCCCCCTTGTCAAACAAATAACTATTATACCTACCTTTACTCGTAATTGCTGAGCAAATAGTCCTCGTCGATATTATAGGCCGACCTATACCGGGTGTGGCCTGTAATACTAGCAAAAAATTAAAATGTAGGCTGTACTCCTCAAACTGACCAACATTGGTTCAGTGACTTTTAAAAATAATATATATTTAGATTTTTACCACCCTTTAAATTTTATTCTAAACGCAATATATTGCGAATTTCTGTTATGCTTAAAGCGTGATAAGCAACGTCAATAACACTGATGACAGCGTACTTATTGAAGATATTATCTTATTTGCTGAAAAATAGGAAATCTAAAGACTTCATAATTTTTCACCACACCAGCTGGTAAAAAGTTGCATTGTATCCACATGTGTGGCAAAGTGATTACTTTGATGCAAATGTTGGTTGGTAGAACTGACTTTTAAATGATGGTTTTGAATAAAAAATGTTTAATAACGTTTTATTATATTTGATTTGGTTTGATTTTGTATGATATTTAACAGTTAGGACTTAGGATGTTTCACTCGGTGCCAAAATTTGTTTAACCCTCGTGCCTTGAAATCCTCGCGACGCTCAAGATTCCACTTTTCGAACCAATAGTAGAATCTTTCGCTTGCTCGGGTGTCAATATCAGCACGACCGGTTAAACAACAACTTTGCCCCCTCGTAAAACAAATAACTATTAAAATTAAAACTATTAAAACAAAAGACATGGTTTGAAAAGTAAAATCTATTTTTAGTTCTCAGGGAAGAAAATAAATCTGCGAACTTGATCTGACCTCAAGATTCTAAACATCCTTTGTTAGCTGAGTAAGTAAACATGGTGTTGTTAAAGGAAACCGTCTCAATGGGATCGCATTTACTGATTGACGCCGGCTGGAACGAACAATGTCTCCATAATGCTCACCTTACAGCGTATTGGCTGATTTTATTCAATATTTTTACACATAAGACCTCTAATACTTATAGAGGTATTCACTAAGAGCATGGAGGATGATAGATATCCTCCACGCCGGTAATTCCCCATAGGTTTTCCTTAATAGACTCAAATGACGCCACTCTCATCTACGTTGCTATATACTCTTTTATTTATAGGTACACTGTTCTGCACCCAAGATGCACTTAGAGGAAAACTTCGTTCAGTCAAATAATAAGTTCAAATGAAAGAATTTGAATGCGTTTTTAGACTCCATTATACTCAGCAAAATATATTCGTCTAAGTATAACCCTAATCAAGTCGCATTTAAAGAAGCAAAGCTCAATGTGGTTGTTTTGAAATACACAGTTCGGTATGTAAAATTTTGCTAAATTGGAAACCATTCCACCCTTTACCGCATATGCAACCATATATGGCTGTTGCATATTTGCATATTCAACTCTATTGACAGCTACTAAAGTTCAAATTTCAACATTATATATTTTTACCTCAGCAGCTCGAACAAGCCTACTTTCGTCACTGTAGTGTCGAAAGTACGACTTTCCTCACTCCAGGGAGTGAGATAAAGTAGTTTATTAAATTTAGTGATGGCGGTGAATACAGGAATTTTACTTGATGTTGAATTTTTTTAACCTTTAATATGTTCTCACTATTGAGGTAAAAAGTTGTATGTGTCACACGAGAGCAAAGTTATTTTACATCTCGTGTTTTTGAGTCCCTCGCTACGCTCAAGATTCTAACTTAGAATCACTCGCTTAACTCGTGATGCAATTATAGAATCTTTCGCTTACTCGGGACTCAAAATCAACACTCGCAAGAAAAACTAACTTTCCTCTCTTGTTGCACAAATAACTATTTATGACGTGCGTTTAGGATCAAATTTGATTTCCTAAATTGGTTTGCATAACAGTAAGCCGCTGGGAAAGGTGAAACAAAATAAAAGTTTGTAAAAACTTAAGACTGATTGCTCTCAGTGTGTCGAAAAGCCTTTAAATCTACATTTTGCTAAACTATGTACACTACTCTACGGAGTTCACGACAGCTACATATGGTTCCTGTTTCAACCAACCGGTTTGTCCACAGGAGCGCTCGCGTACGCGGAGCTGGGAACTATGAACACGTCGTCGGGTGCCGAGTATGCGTACTTCATGGACGCCTTCGGAGGACCACCCGCGTTTCTATTTTCCTGGGTACTGATACAATGACAGTTCTATAAATGCGATACGAAAACGGATACCTATAAATGAATGAGCGGATAAATTTATTTATTTGCTCAACATAATTAATTCATCCTAATCATCTGCTTCTGAGCAAGCATAAAAAGATCTCGAATTGTAACAATATCTTCTGCAATAGTGAACTTTGTACACTTTAGTCATGAATTTTATATGACTAACTGCGCAGTCATTATTATGTCGTCGCTGCAGCAATTTACATTTCTTGGGTTTCGCTCTAATCAAGGTTTCAATGTCGCCAATGAAAGTCTATGTTTAGATCGATCATAAGTACTTTAGACAATCAGTGCTGGAGGTTAAAATTGAAATAAAAAAATCTCGTAAAAAATATTGCGTAGGTAATTTGTTACCTTAGTACCAGTAGAAGTACTTTTGTACTTATTAAGTAAATTCAAACGATGCACCTGCATTGAAAGTATGATTTTTTATTTTATTTCGCACACAAATAAGTATCAGGTAGATTAGAGAAGATATGCAGTTAGTAAATAAAATGGGATTAAAATTAGTCTAAGATTGCCAATGGTACAAAGTACATAGGTTCCCTAATAGGTATGCTGGTATGCATAATTAGGCGGGTCCACACAGAGCTATTAACAATTTATTTGCCGGGCCTGCAGGTGTCAACTCTGGTGCTGAAACCGTCGCAAATGGCAATCATCTGCCTGAGCTTCGCCAAGTACGCAGTGGAGCCGTTCGTGAATGAATGCGAACCGCCCGATGCGCTTGTCAAACTGGTAGCGGTCATTTCAATAGGTGAGCTGAACCTTCAATTTAATATCGATTGCTTTGATTACATACTGTCAATAATCAAGATCAATGTTGAGGCCTTCCTGTGCTCGTGTTCTCTCGCGTACTACGAGTATGCCGACCAACAAGCCTGAGGCTAACCAGTGTAAAGTGAACTCCGATTACTCATAGCTGTTACAAATCTGGAGAGCACGGTGCCTGGTGCGCTGAGGGTGATACTCGGTTAGCGCATGAAATAACAACCCTAGTCGTATCATTGGTATTGGCCTGGTAACAAACTCGCAATGAGTCGTACACGAGCGACGAAATGAGGTGACGAATCAGAGAGAGATGACTTATGATCATGAATGTTAAAGGGTGTTGGTTATAATGAAGTGGAATGCCGTGCCGCTGCGAATCAATAACTAAAAACAGGACTTGTGTGGGTACAACGTTTACATAGCCTTTTAAATAACATTTTAATTTTCGTATTAAATACAAGGTACATATACACTATTGTAAATAAAATATATTTGGGTTATATTTTAGTATATAAGACATATAGGCATTTTATTTTATAAGAGCTGGCGCGAAGTTTCTATTGAAATAAACTGTCACTTTCACATAGAAATTTCGCGCCAGCTTTTGTTAAATTATTGCCTTTAGACAACGGAATGTTTTCGTAATGCGGATGTGTATGTGCTATGCGATTGTTTAATGCAATTTTGCTTTGCGAATTTTTATACGAGTTGTCATATACAATGATAACTCATATATGAAGCCAAGCGCTGTGAAAGCAAGTGCGATAGCGATAGACACTACAGCTGCCATAAGTTGTACCATAATGGACAGAAAATAGAGGTAATTTCATACAAAAATTACCTACACTATGCGTTATTAATGTTATTTTTTTATGGTTTATCTGTTCGTTTAAGGTACAACTTTTGGCGAATAGGCCAGGGTTGCATTTTATTAAAAGACTCGTAACATGTAAACATATTTTCGAGCCGTTCTACAAGCATTTTAGGAAACGCGACACGACATCCTATGGCGGCCCCCATTTTACTAATTTCACTGACATTGACAATTTTGTGTTCATTATTTTGCCGACAAGTACTAAGACTTACATACTACCTTAGATATTTATTATCAACAAGGAAAATTAAATAAATTGTAAAGAAAATTCTTAATGTTGGTTAAGTAGTGTGGCATGTCGTGTCGTGTCGTAATTTTTTTATAAAACAAAGATTTTGAACTGTTGTCTAAAAATAGCTTAATGGCATACGTAATGTGTCGCGGTAAATTCACGTTGGGTACGCCACATTAAATGATCTGTTCTATTCTAGTGATGATATTAGCGGTGAACTGCTACAGCGTGAACCTGGCCACAAACGTCCAGAACATCTTCACCGCCGCGAAGTTAGTCGCTATCGCCATCATCGTGTGCGGCGGCGCTTACAAATTGATATTAGGTAATACTTCACAAAAAGACAGCATCTTCTGTTACTTACTGGTAATAAGATGCAAGACATATTGCGTTTCCTCTCATAATCATTTGTTAATAAGACAGTGTTTACTTTAACATTAACACTATAGACAGTTCAAAAAACCTTGCGTGAAAACATTCACCTAGGTATCATCGTGCTGAAAGTGCTAACATCACTTCAATGCAGTTGACAGTTCGGGGATAGTAGGTTTTAACAATTTCCAATAGTGAAACGATATTAAGGATATTAACTAAAGAGTAACTATTCGCCATCATCGTGCTAAAACAAGTCGAGGCATACAGATAGAGCATTTAATTTTAATAAATGGTTCTCAAAGTCAAAAGTTGCGGGCTTAAGGGGTAACGATCGATATAAAAGGTTCAATGTTAGAAATAGAAACCGGAAATTAATGTCTATTGAATGAGAAGGTTTAAGAGGATAGCTGCAGTGGGTACTTACAAAATCTTCCGTATCATGTCGGCATTGCGATTTAATTACTCATTAAAACAAGTCATTAACTTCTACCAAATATACAATAATTTCATGTCAGTATTCGACAAAAAGCAGATAAGAAAACAAAAGCGGAATCTTGTGATAATAACCCACATTTTACATAACTATGAAATTCATTTTAGCTAAACATTACTGTCTGCCGGACTATCAATTGATTATCGTCATTGATCTAGGTACCTAAATATATTCACACATCACCATTCCATAAGACTCCATAGCCGTAACATCGTACCTCGAACATTTCACCTGAACAGGGATGAATCGATGCAGACTTACAGTTGGTTGTGTCCGTATGGTGCAGGTAATACGCGACATTTACAGGAGCCCAACTTCTCGACTAGCACCGCCACCTTCGGCAACATTGCCACGGCCTTCTACACCGGCCTGTGGGCCTACGACGGCTGGAACAATCTCAACTATGTCACTGAAGAAATTATGAATCCATCCAAGTAAGTCATTGGGGTATACACTATGAATATTTTCATCCGGTCACGTATTTCAATCAACATACTTGTGTCATTCCACGTACCTAAATAAATATATTCGTAAGTTTGACTGTAGATGTGTATTGAAGCAAATATCAGACAAATATTACCTAATCTGTGATAATATTGATATTATCACATACCGTATAAACATACATACATTGATGATGTACGTAACTGCTGCCATTATATCATGTGAAATTTACTTAACTGTGCAAAATACAAGGCAATAAGAAGAAATGTGTATATGTACGTACGTATGTGTATATGTACGTAGGTATGTGAAGACATACGTACAGTCAGCGTCAAATACTTTGTAGCAGTCAAAGTGGCCAAATAGTTCGGTACACTACACTAAATATATGGTGTACCGAACTATATGGCTACTTTGGTTGCTACAAAGTATTTGACGCTGACTGTACCTATAGTCAGCATATATGTATTACTTATATGCATACGCGATGCCTCGAAAACATTTCGGTCTCCGTTCGCGCGGCCGGGTAAAAAAGATTTCAAAGGCACTTTCCGCATTAAAAACACCAGCTCTACCAAGTTAAATAAAGACTTGACCCATAAAGAGACGTCACAAGTCACAACACGAATTCACACGAATATAAAGGATATTTCGACGACTCCTGGACTTTATTCAGTATGTGATGAAGCTCACATTAAATTGCTAATTTTAACCCCGGCTCGGTCGAGACTTGTTACGCGCTCTGCTCTTAGTTGGTATCTCTTAATTGGATATTGTGATACACTCAGCTCCAATCTCTTTCTATTAAGCGTGCTATTCACCACTGTTGAGTAGACTTTTTCTTCATAAAGAGACTCTTTATCCTGTGCCAGCTTTTTTCACTGCTTGAGTTCTGAAAACAATCAGTCATTATAATCATTTAATAGTAGTTATTACCTAAAAAGAATCGATAACTCAGAAACCGAAAAACAAGTGAACATACCTATAAGATCTACAAATTGTTAGTTAAACTATACCCCGTTATCTAGTCGCAGTTCATTGAAAATAAGGGTTGGCAAAAATATACGTACGTACCCTAAATTCGCCTTTAGTAGATCATCACTTCGCTTTAAGGCTCCCCCTAATTTTCATAGAAAAAAATGACAAGGCGAATTTACTTTTCGACAATTTTTACGCGGTTTTTTTTTACTGTGAATTCAATGGCTAGATAACTATTTCAGGGTAATATTATTATTTAAACACCGTAGGATTTCCTACGACAAGAACTTATGCCAACACTGATTGTCAATGAATTGCAAAATAAGGGAGTTTGGTCAGTTAAGGGTGTTGTGAGTACTGTACCTTACTGTAATTCATGTTCTAGAAATCTCCCATTGAGCATTATAATTGGCATCCCACTGGTGACTCTGTGCTACGCGCTAGTCAACGTGTCCTACCTGACTGTGATGTCGGTGAGCGAGATGGTGGACAGCGAGGCCGTGGCCGTCACGTTCGGGAACCGACTGCTGGGGCCCATGGCGTGGCTCATGCCGTTGGCCGTCACCATATCAACATTTGGCTCCGCAAATGGCACTCTGTTCGTTGCTGGAAGGTATATACAATATTGCTTCTTAAGCTTGGTGGCAATAGGGTTGTTTCCATCTACAAATCTTAGGGCAGATTTGTATCCCAATAAATTATTTTGGATTATAAGAACATGTTAAACTACTTTTAGGGGACCTGTAATGACCATATTTTTGTAAATATTGAATTTAAAATATCTTTTGGCACACGTCACGTGACCAAACTCGAAACGTCGTTGAAAATTCTGATGACGTCACAACTCTCGGATTGACACTTTTGACAGTTAGGCGATAAACAACAAAGGAAAAATGACAGTTCATATCTTCTACGTGTGTATGTAGTTATGTGTCAAACCGTAAACTGTGACGTCACACAATTTTCAAAGAGCGTTTTGGGCGCCAAAGCATCTGTCAAAATATATTTGTTAATTTAACATATTTAAAGCCGTTTTTAGTATAAAAGTTGAATTTTAGGGCAACTTTTAGTTAATGTAGAACGTAATACAAGCGTTTAAAAAAATTGGAAACAACCCTATTAAATATAAAATTGGCCACTTTGTTCCCAATTGATGTTCTAATCTAACACCTACTTATGACACATGACAACACCCTATGCCCTAGGTGTTCTATTACATACCAAGTATAGGCTCATTTGCTTTTTGCTGACTAAATTGTCGATCATTATTAGCGCCTGGCAAGCTATAGTTACCGCCTAATACACAACTTACACAAACAAAGTCATAGAGCGCCATCTACGTATATCAAATATTAAATTTGTGACCACAATATTTGACACTACTAAACGGTTCCTATTTATTATTCACATGTCAAAAATTATTAATAGTACAAGTCCAAGAAAAAATTGTGTAATTGTGGCGAAGTTAAAGTTGATAGACTTGTACCAAGTTAAGTTGGCAGCGATTTTAACAGCCCAGGCTGTGCGAGTGTTTTTTTAATAGTCAAACTTCTATGAAATTATGACGTTTACATAACACTTGCACAGTCTGTGCCATCAAAATCGCTGCCAACTAACCCCCTTATTCATAAACGTGTACTAAAGTAACCATGCCGCTAATAATCGTTTGTCCCTTTCCGACGTATTATTATGATGGAAAGGGACAAACGATTATTAGCGGCGTCGTAACTTTAGTACACTTTTATGAATAAGGGGGTTAGTGGGTACGGCTCTATACATGATACGGTAATTCATTTACTACAAATACCCTTTAAGTTTAACAACTGAACTGGATGGCACTTTCTAGGCTGGTTTAATAGCATTTTCACCTCTTATTCAATCGATTACTCTTTGGCAAGGTATTAGAAAATAAGTACTCATAAGTTAAAAACTGTTGAAGCAACTCGTCACTAGATGGCGCTGAACAGCAAACTCTTTTGTGAAAAAGGGACGTTACACTACTCCACACTAAATGGCGTTGTAATTAATATTTATAATTAAGATATTTCTGGTAGAAAATAGTACAAAAGAAAATGAAAAATAAGTTGTAGAACCTTTTATTGATCATCGCAGGTTGTGTTTTGCCGCGTCCAGAGAGGGTCACTTGTTGGACATCCTCTCCTACGTCCACGTTCGCCGCTTCACGCCAGCTCCGGGACTTATTTTCCATGTATGTGTTACCTTATCTTACGGACATGATTTTGATAGGATTTATCATTTTTGCACATACCGTTGGTCGTCGGTAGGTACCTATCTACTTAGACTTTTTCAAAATCAAAGAAATGTATTTCCACTAGATACATACATTCAATCTTCTCTTCTAAATATTCTTATTTAGTCGTTCTGCCTTTTCATTATTTTTCAATTTTTTTAATCACACAACACAAAAATGTTTGGTTTACATTAATGAAAACTTTTACAGTCCCTGATTGCTGTTGCAATGGTGTTGTACGGAACTATAGACTCGCTGATTGATTTCTTCTCGTTCACGGCGTGGATATTCTACGGCGGCGCCATGCTGGCGTTGATCGTCATGAGACGCACTAAGCCCCATGCACCGAGACCCTATAAGGTAAACATTTAAAAAAAACCTCGTAATACAAAGCCCGTTTAAAAAATTACCATCGCCGAGCATGAACCTTGGAACTATCAAGCAATTCATCTAATGCTGACTAGTGACTACTTTATTTTTACAAGATACGGCTAAATAATAAGGCTACCGCCATTGATTGAGTGAAATGCGTAAAATCTAAGACAATTTCGTGCTTCGAATTTGACAAGTAAACGATATAGCGCTGTACAGCTCCACACATTTTGCGGTTACTCTGACTGTCAAAAGTTTGACAATTCAGTGACCGCAAAAAAATATGGCGCATTACAGCGCCATCTGTTTTGGATGTCAAGCTAAGGGGCACGTTTTTTCTTAGACTTTATCTCTCTATTACAATCAATACTCTTTGGCTAACGCATATATGCCTTTTAATGTGCGTTAAATCCAGTTCCGTAAAATATAGGTTTAGATTTACAAAACTTTATTTCTCATAAAGAGTTACAAAATTCACTTACCTAAATGAGAAAAATGACATGTTAAAATACGGAAATCAAAATATATGTGTCAAAGCCACCCGTCTAGGTTACGTGAGGCGGGGACAGAGGATGATATTCAGATGATCAGATGGTCACATAGGGTGGGGACAGAATGAGAATACGCCGGACAGATCCTCGGAAAGTAACGCTGACAAGTTTTTGTTTCGGGAGATCATGTCAAGGGACATTAGCAGTCTTTAGTGTATTTTCGTCTCTGCAGTTAACTAATTATGAAAGAGAGTACTGAAGAAAGACCCCATTTTAATACACACATTTTAAATGATTAATTAGGTATTTTTATTATATGTATGTATTGGCATTGTACATTCGTGCATTATCTGTAAATAGATTGTAATAAAAATTGCTTTACTTAATTAGGGTTAAACAAGAAATCAGTTATTAAAAAGCAAATTTCATTTTCTTAGGTGCCCATTATAATACCGTACATCGTACTTCTGGTGTCAACGTATTTGGTAATAGCTCCGATAATCCAGACGCCTCAATGGGAATACCTGTACGCTACTGGTTTCATATTCGGAGGCATGTTGGTATACCTACCCTTCGTGAAATGGGGTTATTCTCTGCCGTTCATGGGTAAGAAAGTAATTTAATATACAGTTCGGAAATTCTGGTCGACTCTTAGCTTTCCTACTTGTCATCATAGTCGATAATCTTCGGTGATATTTGTAATTGCAAAGAAACGAAAAAAAATCTCAAGCTTCAAGTATATTTTGGAGGTTTATTCTAGAATCTCCTGTTAAAATTCACTCTACGTAAAAAAGTCATTGTAGATATAACCACAACCGTGGCTGTGCTTAAAGAACTTACTTAAACCGCCTGGTTCTCTGATAACTTAACTCGGCCAGAATTTTCGATCGGAAGTATAAAAGTCATTTTAAAGCTCGTAATTAATGTAGCACACCGTGAAAACTTTCCGCATTGAATTCTTATATGTGGTGTTGTTTCAGATAAAATTACCGTTTTCTTGCAAATGCTATTGGAAGTGGTGCCAACGTCGACGACATTTGAATATTAAATCAGTCTACGCTGGACTATAAATAAAGCATTTTGTGGAAGTTATATATTATATTTCGTAATCTTATTTCGCAGATGTAACAATAGGACTGCCGGCGAATTAAGTGTACTTAAACATATTTTTAGCAATAAATGACAACCTAATTTTGTGATTTAAATTTATACAAACCAATGTTCAAACGACCGGTTAGATTTTTAAACGATTACCTACTTCATCTATATAAAATATAAATTTCTCAATATGTAAATGCAGTTTTGAAATACTTTAAACCTTAAAATAAATCATGGTAATAAATGACAGGTATATATACACAAACTAAATAAATTTCAAATCGTTAAAATTAATAACGGAACTTGCAAAAAACATTAGTACTTAGTTAGTCCATAAGTTCTGATACAAAGATTTTGGCTGATAAAATGTAATAAAAGGGTTTCAATAAAATAATCTAGCTATGATTTGAAAGCTTGTTTATTACTCATCAAAACGTAATATAATTAACTTAAAATTTAGAACGTGATTTAATTTATATTCTTGGTTAAATTGTGCTTGTTGTTAAACGCGAGTTATGCATCACAAAAGGGAGTAAAAATAAATAAAATATTTGTACGAGTAAGAACCTACTTTATTAGGACATTATTTTATCGCCAGCATTTAGTTCTCGAACAAGTCTGTACTTCAACTAATACCTGGGAAACTTAGGGTACTTTTCAGCAACAAGCTTATTTTTGACTGCCAATACTGCCATATATACAACGAGTAAATATGGTAAAACATGTACAATAGCAATTTTGGTTGTGCAACAAACATGAATTATCAACCATTATAAAATAGAAAAGTAAATAAATAGGGATCAAAACACCCTGATTAAGGCGCGTGTTCTTGAGATGGTTTTTAATGACTTTTTTCGAATATTATATAAAATTGGTCTAAACTGAGACAGTAAATTACGTTAGACTATATTGTGAGTAATTTACCATTAAATGAGCTTTTAAACCATATATTTGAATAATAAGGAAAATGCACCTATAATTGTTTTATATGTAGAAATATTTTGACAAAACTTATGGACGTACTTAGTAAGTAATAGGAGTAAATATACTGCCTATCAAATTCACATTCAATTCATAAATTTGCTAGTAGTTAAAATTACTGAAATGTAATTGTTGATTACTTAATGTTGTTAAAAATAATTTAAGAAAAGCAATAAATAATGTTACTGTGTATCGTTTTGCTACACTTTTAATCGATATAAATATTATTAGTAGGTAGTTAGTTATTATGTTAAACGAGTTTCCTAAAAACAGGTTTATTAATATTTCCAGGTTTCTGGTTAGCTCGATACAATTGATATCTCCGTACGTATTTGCATTTCATTAATAAATTATACCTATTTATTTTCTAAAGTACATTGTAGCGAAACGATCCATCTTCAAGTGTTATCTTGACTGAATGACGTGTTAGGTTCTAATGTCGAATAAAGTATTGATGCATTGTATATTACCTTATAACTGAGTTCCTTTTCACCTGTAGGTACCAATGTCATCAGCTAATGAAATCTCGGTGCCTACTTAGCTTGACTTTTCTTTATGTATCATCAAAACATTATAAAGTATACCTATAGCCGTGCTAAAGATAAAAGTCCTTATGCATCTTAAACGTGATATGATTTTAATATGTGTGTAGAATACCTAATTAATATAGACATTGACTTTACCAATGTTGTTTATCGTTTAGAGAAAAATGTTACATATTTTGTTTTAAAGTTTATAGCTTATACAAGATTTAGGATTCTTTTCTAGGGACTAATGTATGGCATTAAATTATGCAAATACCTAGTTACCGAAGAAGACAGCGAGTGAATCAATGCATTGCTCATTTCATTAGTTTGCACGAATCATTCCTATGGGGCCCTGCAACTAGAGATAAAGCTTTGTAACGGATAAAGTGTATTTTTTCATCTACATTAGATATAGTAAATATTGACTAGGTTTGGTTGTGCAAGGTTAGTCTGGCATAGCAATTACGCCCCGGCAGCTCAAAGGTTCTAGAAGGAATGCTTCCAGCTGGGGACGCAAAGCTTATCTCGATCGTGCTAAGGCCCTGTTTGCGTCACTATGAGTGATTGTGCTAAACTCATAGTTGTAGTTCGTCGCCTCATCTGCATAGTGAACATTAGATTAAAACAAGTAAAGTGTCTCAAATTGATTAACTTTTTTATATTAGGTTGCGAAGGCTGCAAGATTTTTGTGGATAACTACAGTATTCATAGGGATGCAATCTCAATTTCTGTTTTCATTATTTTCACGATTTTCTCAGTAGAATATGAACTGTTTCACGATCCCATGTAAAGACTAAAGTGTGTTTTAACTAATAATGTTTAATTATTCAACGGCTGAGTTCTGCGATCGGTATAATTTGGTCCTATCATTCCTTACCGGGGCAGAGTGACGCTGTGAGGGCTATGGTTTTTATGACAATGTTATTTTTTATATTTATTAATGATATGATAAGTTATCCGTCGAGATTTTTTATATACAAGTATAGGTATACAGACAGTACTTAAACAATTGATCTTTAATTACCCAAAGACACAATTATATTTAGCCAGATTGTTCTTGGCCCATACTTAAACATGTTCTATAAAGATACACCTACGTCAAATTTTAAGTGAAGTACCTACAAAGTAAAAATGGGCCCACGAAAGTACACGCCTAACGATGTGATATTGTTATGGGTAGAACCAATGGGTTTATTTTGTGTACTCAAAAATATCATTAAATAACACATATGGCTACATCTCTTAAAAAGAGAAAAATATTTATTGTTATACACTACCATTGATGAAATAAAATTTTTAATTAAATACAATAAAGAAAATCTTGTTTTATTTTAACGCCATTTGAAATCTATACCTCTAACCTTGAACATGTACAGTTGTGTGCATTAAAATAGCAGTACATAAGGAAATGAAAATTAGGGGAAATCTATAGCTTTGGATCAATTATATTGGATCTATTTATAATTATTATGCATTACTTGACAGTGTTTCAAAATTACTACTTAATTACTTAAATATTATTAGAAGTAAAAAAAATATCGTGAAAACCGGCTCTAAAAAAATACAATTGTGTACTATAATTGCAATTTTGTATGTTGTCTATTATTTCCGATCTGGTTTTCTTGCTTTTTATTTTTTTACTTCCAATATTATTTAAGTAAGATAACAGTTAATTTTGATATACATAATGTCAAGTAATGCAGAAGAATTATAAAAAAAGATCCAATATAATTGATCTAGAGTTATAGTTTTCCCCTAATTTTCATTTTCTTATTGACTTGTATTACATTGCACACAACTGTAAATATTTTTCGCTATAGGTACAGTCGGCGTCAAATACTTAGTAACAACCAAAGTAGCCAAATAGTTCGGTACACCATATATTTAGTATGGTGTACCGAACTATTTGGCCACGTTGACTGCTACGGAGTATTTGGCGCTGACTGTAATTATAAAATAAATTAAAATACTCTTCAAAACCTGTTTTCATGTGATTCAAATTCAAACACTCCTGTTTTTAAGATTCCGTGCCAAAACGGTACAAAAGGAACCCTAATGGTCCGACTCTGTCCGTCCGTTTGTCACATGGCTAAATATCTCGAAAGCTATCGATTTGAAATTTGGAATAGTCATGAACTTAGGTCATCCGCCGGTCGAACACCGCTAACCCAAAGACATTGAAAGTGTTATTCTTTTACTTAACGAAAACATTTTAGCTGTCAAAAAATACTGTGGAGGTAGATAAAGGGGGAGCACGATGAGGAATTTATGTAAAAACTCTATATATATATACCTATTAATTTTAAATCAATAAATCATCTTGGTATGAGAACTGACGTTATGACTGAAACTAGTAGTTAGTTTTAATATTATTTCACTATTGCTAAATTAAACGGGTTTTCGACTGTTCCATTCCATTCTGTAAAATTAAATGTTCAAGATAAATAAAAACAATTAAATCCATAGACTGATTTATTTGAAATATTGTTAAAGCTACATTTGACAGTGAGTTTCTTTTACATTCTTGTCGAGATACAACAGGGTAAAACATCCAATGATTGGCACTGAGGTGCTGACGAGTACCTGCTATAGGCGCCTATTTTTAAAGTCAGCACTGCTGCCTTAAAATATGGTTGAAGGTGCCAACCATTGGTTACGCGCCGTCTATAGGGTAGTTTACGCTATTCGGTGTTCTTATAATATAACTTGATAACGAAACGTTGATAATTCTCTCGATATGTACTACTTAACGCATAAACATAAAATGACAACAAGGTTTTGTTTTTGCAAGTTTAAATATCGTTTCTGATTTTGATACAAAACCTAGTCATTCATAATACATACCTAATGCTCATAGTAATTAACCTTTTAACCGCTTGGAATTTTTCATCGAGCGTGCTAGTGTCGCCGCGGGTACCTGTACGGGGACGGGTACGAAGTTACACGAAGTGCGGCGAAATGAGCTAGATACTCTGTCTTTTATATCAGACTAAAAAGGTTAAAACACTACCACGAGAAGATATTAGCTTTTCTTTTATTTTAAAATCGTTTTTTTTTTTTTTACTTATCGCGGTATATAGCGAGAATTTACATTAGACGATAGTATAACAAAAAACAAAACATTGTACTTACTGAACATAAATATTATTTGGTGAATGTGACTGCCAGTAGTCAGGTTCACAAAATAACAATGATTTTCACCTATACCCTGACAAGCTTTTATTTAGCATTTGGTGGTGGTAATTTATTTTACTGGCAACATAGAGGTACCATAATATAACAAACCCTAAAGTACGTTAAGAATGGCGACGGATTGTGAAGCTTGCTGCCGGCCCTGGCATGACGACCACGACCACGAGAAAGAAGAATATAGAGATGAAATGGGGGAGGGGGGAAATGATCGAACTAGATGCTCTTATGGAACTTTCAGTAAGAGTAGCAGAGAAAGCGCTATTATTGTGTGTCCTTGTCATAGTCTCACTTTTCCTTTCTGCCTACTTCTAATTTTTTGTTTCCCACCGTTTTTATGGTGGGTAACAATGACCCCGACCAAAATACGTAGGTTGTTGTTGGTATGTTGTCGGGAATGTTAAAACGTGTTTTCAATTAAGTCGCAATGCGTATGTTCTGTCCCTCACGGGCGCACGCGTATGACACATCCATATAATACTAAGGTGTATGATTGGCAAGGAGACTTTTTGAAATAGTCGAAAGTCACCGAATATTACCGATGTAAAACAAGAAGAAAAGATTTCGCAATCATAAACGATTTTACCACCAATATGCCGAAAAAGATTGTCGAGAAAAAGAAGGTGTAAGAAACAATATTTTGAATACAATAAAACATTTACATCAATAAAAGGAGCGTAGCATTCCAATGAACAATGTTTTCAATTTTTCGTTGACATGACCGGTACTGACACTTTATTTGACTACACATGACGTACCTGCACATTACTGCCATACAGGTTGTAGTGACAGCAAGATTGTGTCATTCACGAAGACGCGTGCCTTGACTCGTATCGACATGTTATTAAACGTAAGATTTGTCAAATTTGCGTGTCATCGTGAATGACACGCACTATAATCGGTCAAATAGAATACTTCGATATTTCGGGCTTTAATAAGGAATATTACACAAAACTCTGCGTTGAGAGCGCTACTAAAACAAACTGAGGACCTACCGACAAACACCATTTATATCACTCTTGCAAATTCGAGCGAAAGAGAGGCAGATAACGAAGTTTCCATTTTCGCGTTTTGCGGAAGGCTCTCTGTAAACAAACCGCCTTCATGCATCAGTATCTTAGTGAAAACTTTTCAAAAATACTGTTATCGGTCGTTTGTCTTTCATACTTTAATTTTTGATTCTCATTTGCTCAAAGGTTGACTGGAAGAGATCCCTTATAGGCATTCGCCTTTCCACATTGCCATAACTCCGGCTCTACTCATGCGATAAAATAATGATTTATACTATTGAGGGATATTTCAATGCTACTTAAGGCCAGATTTTTTTTTAATAAATGCAAATAGTTTTTTTATTATATATTTTTAACTGAAAGCTGTATGGAGTTACGAATTGCTTAGAAAAACGGCAATTTTGGGCACAATTAAATTAATTTCGTATTGAAATCTTTGAAAATCGAACTTAAATTTACCCGGGACTAATTATTATCTTACATCTGCTATTTCCAATGTATAAATCAATAAATAATCTTATATGCATATTTAAATATCAGAATTTTTTACTTTTAATGAAAGGACTCATTGTTGACACACCTATTAAATCATAATAATATTTACTCAATCAAAACGATATATACGTAAAAGAACGGTCGAGATTCGGCATTAGTAGCACCTTAAAACCTTTTTTTTTTTTAACAAAAACTGTCTATAAAATGACAGCACATATGGAGTCTCAACTACTGATTTTCATGACTGATGGTTAGGCTTCGACGCGTCGAAGTAAAAATAAAATAAAAACAAAAATAAGAGTTTTCTAAAAATGTATTTACACCACTTTAATAAGTACTGAAAAATCCCTCACAATAGTATAAATAAAATTTTAAACGCATGAGTAGAGCCGGAGCAACTAACAACTTTCGGATCAGCCCTCGTACTTAATGTTATCTAAGGCAGATTCTTTAAAAAGCCCAATGCTTATTTTGATGTACAGCACATGTAAACAAAAACATTATTTAAATATAATTACGTCTATTCTAAATATTATTGCATATTCATATGTCACCGCGGCCGGCAAACCGTCCCACTTTGTCGCTTGTCATAAGTTTATACAAATGACCTGTCAAGACGTCCTTATGGCAAGCGACAAAGTGGAACGTTTTGCCGGCCGCGGTCACATATGTAGACTGACTGTTTTTAGAATGGGCCACTTAGAAACCATGTAATAGGAAAATGGGGACTACGTTTGTATGTAGGAGCGGTCTACCATTCTTTGTCCCCTTTCATCTCAAGGATGACAAGGAACTCATCACAAGGATGGTATTCAACAAGGACGCCCCGAATTAACTAACAATAGAATACTTAGGATGGTTCTACCTTCAAGGAAAAAGTATACAAATGGCCAGATGGAGTTAAGCCCTTCATTTTAGAGTTGTTGAATTTTATCTTTCTGACAATTCCATAAAGACATGTGGAAAGGTTATTTAAGCATTATAAAAATAGTTCCTGCCTAATTACTCTAGTTTATTCTAAAAACGTTCAGTCTGTCCCTCACATACTAAGGCTTTATGGTGCAGTACTAATGTATGCCACAAGAACATCTCAATGGATGTGGTGCTTAATGATATCAATACGATTCGAATTATCAATCTAGAGGTAACGCTTCAACTTATGGATATATTTCAACACCATTCCCATTAAAATGCCCACTACTAATATAAATATATCTATATCCGATTCTAAACTGTCGTGAGACATACTAACATTAACCTAATTTTACGGTTTACACTCACGCGTTTTTAGACACTCGCGCGATATGTTTCGGATAGCCTAGGTCTGCTGTCTCGCGCGGAGCACGGCTGTCGTGAACGCTGCTCGCACTGTTAGGGCTTGAGAAAGGAGACCTAGGCTCTCCGAAACATGTCGCGCGAGTGACACAGTGAGTGTAAACAGTAAAATTAATTTAATATTTACTTAGATCAGTTTCCAATGATATTTTGGCAGTGTCAATTTAACGTACATTTTTGTTTTAGTCTATAAACCAGCATTTCTCTACTGGTTAACAGACTATTGATGGTATCGAGACATATTTAAAACTAAAGACTTCGTAAATTATTATATACGATGCTAAATGTGTCTCATTGGATAAGGGACATCTGTATACTTCACGATAAAGTGAGATTAATCCTGGCTATATATTACCTAGACGTTTTTCGCAAAAACGAGTGATAAATAAGATGACACATCGTCATACTTGTCATCTATGTTGCACAATATTAACTACGAAGTTCACGATACGTGGAGAACTAAATGCTGGTGATAAAATAACGTTCTAACAAATTAGGTTCATACATACAAACAATTGTGCCTATTTTATTAATGTGATACTGATTTATACTACCTTTTTTTAAAGTAAAAATTTTCACTATCCAGACGCGTATTCGCATCTAACGAATATCAGTAGTAAATGAAATCGCGATCTAAATTTTAAACTAATTATATTACGTTTTGATCCGTATAAAACAAGCTTTCAAATCATGGCAAACTTTTTTTATTTAAAGCTTTGTATTACATTTCATTTTACCTTTATGTCAGACAGTAAAAACATTCTATGACGTCAGGGCACTGTGTGTACAAACAACGCAAACTTACAGATACGCATATTTAAATAAGTTTAACCATATATAAACAACGAACTAGAACAACTATAGAAATGACTGTTCATGTCATCCACGATGACGCGCAGATTTGTCAAATCTAAAGTAATAACATGACAATAAGAGTTAAGGCACGCGTCTTCGTGAATGACACTATCAATAGAGTTTAAAAATGACCCCACGTATATTGTGTCACGAGCGACTCAACGGTACAGCGCGCAGTTTGAGAATGCGAAGTATTGTAATCCCGCTCAAAAGTATGGCAGGTAGAGGCAAGGAATAGAATCTCCATAGGCAGAACTATTGCAAAAGTGTCCAGCTGTCAGCTATAAATAATAGTTCCAAATCTCTCCAGAGTAGCTAAGAACCTAGGCGTCATTGACGGAGTGAAGTGCGCTGTCTAGGATTAGATTTTTTTCTGAAGTATTCTAGGTATTGTAGTGCCACCATTTATGGTTTTTTGTCGGACACTTTTTGGTATATGGAGATTCTGTTCCTTAACTCTACCTTCCATATTCAAAAGGTTTGACATACCTCTACCCTCCATAGTTTGATAATATTGACTAATCAGGACTTTTTTGATAGTGGATTTTAAGGGAAAATTGTTTATTGGTTTATATTCACAGCTAAGGACGGGAATATAAATTTATGCAGTTTTAAACTGCCAGGGTTTTAACTGTTTTGGAAGCCATTTTTTGTACTCATAGCTTAGTGGAGTATACATGGTGTAACAAAAATAGTGGGTCCTGATAAGGAAAAACTAGTAGCATGCCCTTAAACGGATCCCCGCTATTATTGTTATATTCTGTAAATGTGACGTTTTCAAATTGAAGCTTTATGGAAATAGCGCCTTATTGACAAACGACACTAAGTACCCTTTTGGTTGAAAACGGCACAAATGTACATACAGACGTAATTAGTAAAGAAACAACAGTGTCAACGAAAAGAACTGTACCCCTAGTGTAAATTTAGTCGATAGCGAAACGTGACGTACGCGTTTGCGTCTCATTTTGTATGGGTTTTTGAACAGCGCGCCAAGCGGAACGTTTTGGAAAGTCAAAAATCTCATACAAAATGACACTTAACGCAAACGCGTACGTCACGTTTCGCTGTCGAAAATATTTACACTAGGGGTACTGAGCACTCGTTTTTGCCAGTAACATATTTGCCATACGCAGGAACTTAAGTTTACTTATGACATGTTGTGCCTATAAAGATCAGTTTACGTACGTCCGTTATCCAAGAGAACGACATAAACCTCTTTATGAAAAATTGTACCCCTTATTATTAAGTATCTTGCTTTCGTTTAATAATATTTACAGTACATATGGTGGTACTTTAGCGCACTAGTGCGAAAATTAGCATATTACGTTACTGTGCCGAACATTTAAAGGGCCATATGTACTGTAAAACGTTGTACGATACATGTGCGAATAGGTAATTCGCAACTCGTTTCGAATTTCCTATTTTTCGCACTTGTATCGTAATGTACTATTTCATCACACTTGCTCGTAACCGGTGTTATTATACCATACTGAGATGGAATGAGCTATATTATGCCTACGGGCGTAATAGATTTTCTTAAATTTCATTACGCCCATGACCATGGCGCATATTGGGCATGTTTTTTTTAGTACGTAGGTATACATTAAATTAACTTTTAAAATAGTGACGTTTATAAATATTTTTTTGTGTATGATTATGAATATTTAATGTTATTAATAAAATCTGATAAAATTACATATTATAATAACTTATTCGGTACAAACACAACAACATAATACATATAAAACTTAAAATCTAAAAATAAATAATTAAAAACTATACCCCTGCGGCATGGTGCCATAGATGCTGGCAGCATTTCCTCGTTGTATCGCAATACTTATTCTCTGTGCGAGGAAGCTGCCAGCTCTACGATCGCCGGTAGCGTCTGCTATTTTTTTGGCTAATTCCTTAAATAGTGTAAATGCATTCGGACCCCACGGGCCAAGGGTCTCGACGCCAAAAGGTACGAAATCGTATTCGGGGCCGAGACCCCTATACGAGGGCTGCTATTTATATACCCGGAAACCGGGATTACAATCTTCTTAAATAGTATATTTGACCTCCATGGTAAAATTTGAACTTTTTCAAGTACTGGCCGGTATATTTTTTCTTTCTTATTAACGCTAGTGTTTTGTTTTTGACGGGTTTTAAATGTCATCTCGCTGCAAGAAAGGAACTCACTCATGAAAATATTCATGCTATGATTTATTATGATTTTCGGTGTGGTTTAACGCAACAATAGTGCATAGATCAACTAACTTCAACTTTTGGTGATGAAGCTCCATCTAAAACTACTGTGTATCACTGGTTTAGTGAGTTCAATCGTGGACGTAGTATGCTTACGGACGAAGTTAAGGCAGGTCGCCCGAAATCGGTCGTTGTACCACAAAATATTAAGGCTGTGCGAAAACTTATAATGGACGACCGACATGTTACGTACCGCGAGATAGAGGCGACTCTGGGTATTTATATGACTAGCATTAATAGCATATTACATGATCATTTAGCTGTAAAAAAAATTTGTTCGCGTTGGATACCGCACAACTTAACTAAGGAGCAAAAAGATGCTCGCGTCGAATGGTGCAATAAAATGTTAAAAAAATATAACCGTGGTGACTCAAAGGCCGTTTATAACATCTATACAGGTGACGAATCCTGGATCTATGCATACGATCCCGAAACGAAGCAACAATCAACGGTATGGGTGTTTCAAAATGAGCCGAACCCTACGAAAGTTACTTGTGCAAAAAGTACATTGAAACAAATGGTGGCCTGCTTCTTCGGTATTAATGGCCATGTAGCTTGAGTGCCATTAGAAAACCTTAAAACGGATACATTCCATTGGTACACGACCATTTGCTTACCGGAAGAATTTGAACAAATTCGTAAAACTAACCAGCGATGAAGAATCATTCTTCATCATGACCAGGGGTCGGACAAAAAGTGCGAATGACGTCAAACCACTTATAGGATGATTTCAAATAGTATTTTTGATTTTCATAAACAATTATCACGTATCATTTATCAATCTCTTTATTGACCTCTTTATTAAACGATATCGCCACTTGAAATGAGTAAGTACGTTTTTGACTGACACATTGTCAATCAGTACCCCTAGTGTAAATAAATTCGATTTCCAAACGTGACGTACGCGTTTGCGTTTAGTCTCATTTTGTATTGGATTTCGAAAGAGCGCGCCAAGCGGGACGTTTTGGAACCTCAAAATCCTATACAAAATGACACTTAACGCAAACGCGTTCGTCACGTTATGATGTCGATCACAGTTACACTAGGGGTACAGATGAACAGTCAGCGTCAAATACTTCGTAGCAGTCAAAGTGGCCAAATAGTTCGGTACACCATACTAAATATATGGTGTACCGAACTATTTGGCCACTTTGACTGCTACGAAGTATTTGACGCTGACTGAACAATAAATTGACTTCGTTATTGTTTAGCTAAAATTTATATTTACTAATATATAAGAAAACGCTCTAAAATGTCATCTTTACTCGAATATTGTGGCAATTTTCCGTTTTTGGAGGTACGTGACAAACACCTATACTGCTAATCTTACCTACTGTTCCCACTTTTGACTATTAAACCTATTTATCTGAGGATCCCACAGACTTGTTCTAACTAATTTCAAATAATTATACCTTATGGTAACAAGTTTCGTGAAATTTATTTTATTCACTACATCACCCTACCACCTGTATTATTAATTCCATGGATTTATTTACGATTATTTTGTTACTTCATTAATACTACTTTGTTACTACATGTCACACGGAAGTTTAAATACAAACTCAAACATCATCCTGTGTGCAAGATTAAGTACGTCATTTTTACGTCATCCGCACTTTTTGTCCGACCCCTGATCATGACAATGCCATCTGTCATACGTCACGCGAAACAACTCTATTTTTGGAAGGTCAAAATGTGGAATTAACGGGTCATCCGCCGTACAGCCCTGACTTGGCACTCAATGATTTAAATTTATTTCCCAATATAAAACATAAATTACGCGGTCAACGATTTTCGACCGCTGAAGATGCTGTCGACGCATTCAAACAACACGTTATGGAGGTATCTCAGGCGGAGTGGCAGAAGTGCTTCAAAAATTGGTTCACACGAATGCAAAAGTGCATAGATCATCAAGGGGAATACTTTGAATAACAATAAAACCATTTTCAGCCGTGTACGTTTGTTTGTTTTTTGTTTCCGGATATATAAGTAGCAACTCTCGTATTTGATCTTTTTTAATTTTTCGGCCGCCTCTGCCGCCGCACCGGCTTTTGCAGTTGTGCCGTGGAGATGAGACGGGGCTAGGGTGTCTACACATGTGGCGTCCCACACCAGCACCCGTCCCATCTTCCACGGAATTAGTGACATTCCGTCCGGTCTCTTACCATCGTCTCTTACTCGTACAATACCAGCTGGCTCAAGAAGAGCTGGCACGTTCACGCTGGCAAGAGACCGGCGGAGAATATCGTTAACCCTTTACCAGGCCAAGGGATATATTCCACCCACATCTTATATCGGTTACCGTAGTCAGGTTTTAACTCCAAACCACCTACAAAATATTTTGTCAATCCCTGAAAATATTATTTTATGATCTTCATTCAGAACACGCTTCTAAATTGCGTAATATATCTTCGGCAGCCGTTTAAATTCACTTGAACGCTAATTTTTCAGTAAACTACGGAGAAATTCGAACACTTTCCATAATTTCTATGAAACAGAAGTAGGTACATAGGTCGAACAATTTTTTGATATTTTGTAGATTTTGAGTGTTGAAAGCTAATGTAATCGTAAACATTGCTAAATATTCATGCATTATTGTGTATGACCAGAATTAGGATGTAGGTTGACATTATCCCATGGCCTTATTAGAGTTTAACTGTGTGGGAGCTATTTTTCCCATGGCCCGGTAAATTGTCTTGTCATGTCATAAAAACTCACGTAAGTAAGTAGTGATTGATATAATGTTTCGTAGGAGATTTGGAGTTAAACCTTGACTATTATAACCGATATAAGATGTGGGTGGAATATATCCCTTGGCCTGATCAAGAATATAATAAGACAAAATCTAGTATGACAGTTCATTACTTAGACAGGCGATGGGATAACCGTAACCCACATTTTTATTTCTGGTTTAAAGGAAGATCTCCGACTTTCATAAATACATTTTTTACAAGGCGTTCAATACGGTTGCAACAGCATATAAAGTACGTATTAAGACACGCTGGTTCTTCGGGGCCTGGTAAAGGGTTAAGCGCGGCGTGTCTAGAGAAGCGGCCGGCGCTCCTTTGGCAGGAGAGCCCGTGGTGTCCGAGGGCGTCGACATCAGTGCCGCAGGGGCACCTATGTGGAGCACAGACCCGGACGCCGAGTCGCAGGCAGGTTGCAACGCGCAGAGTGTGCGGTTCCAAAAATGTGCCTGTGTGTACTGAAGGAAAGGCGTGTAGCCAGGCGCCGGATTCCTTCGTACCCGCCGCTAAGAGTCTGGCGCGTGAGGAACCTATGCTGCGACTTAAGAGAGAGTTATAGATAATTTTACAATGGATGTCATCCCAGGTCCTTTGGGAATTTAGATTTTCGGGAAAATCCTTACCCGGGCAGGCGATGGACCAGGCGTTTTTAGCCTCGGTTAAGCCAGCAATCTCATAGTTTGGAGGACAGGCCTTTAGGATTTTGCCTACGAGAATTGCTGAGCTATGAACGCTTGAAATTTTGCGGATCCCTAACCGACCGTGGCGAATGGGCAGGGATGCCTGGGTCCAGGACTCTTCGCTAAGCTATAAGTTTAAAATTGATTCCAAATTAGTTTTGATAATGTCGTCCAGAGGTGTTAATAAATTTAGAAATTTGGAAAAAGAGCAGCAGCGAAGTACATACATTAATTTTGGTACAAAGAGGTAAAATTTAATAATTGATAAAGCGAAATGTGGACTAATTTCGAGAACACGACTTTCGTAATTTTGAAATTTGGAAGTAGTGTCGAAAATGAAATTCTTCAAAGAGAGCTTTTGTCTATTATTTTAATGTTTGGTGTATGAAAATTGAATTTTTGCCTTACATCCAGTTGATTTAAAGAGACATTATGGATAAAAAGTTCACATTTACTGTAGTTTAGGTCTAAGCCAATTGTTTCAAATTTTGATTTAATGGTCGAAAGATCGGATAGCACGGATTCGAGGTCGCCTCCCAGGGTTCCGTCGTCTAAATACCAAACATTAAATTTTGATTTTAAGTTTTGAATAATTGGATTAATGGCCAAACTGAATATTGCCGGCCCGAGAGGATCACCTTGCTGGCAGCCGACTTCTGAAGATATCATATTATCGCGGTAAATTAATTTGGTAGGGTCAGCATAGCAATGCAAAAGGTAGTTATAAATTTCGGGTATGTTGTTCTTTATTTCTGTCAGCAAGGTATCCCTATTTACAGAGTTGAATGCGTTTCGAACATCAATTTTGACCAGCACATCACAAGATGAATTTGAGAGATACGTGCGTAAGGCATGGACGGCTGCCTCACAACCTTTTATGCCAAAACCCATCTGTACAGGTTCAAAAAGGGGTTTTAATTTGGAGATTATATACCTGACTGCAATTTTGGAAGCGAGACGTCTTATAGTAGAGCCAACGGCAATCGGCTAACTCCTCCGTCCTTTTTGGAGAGGGCGATGAGATTTGCCCCGTATAGGATCGGAACTATGTCCGGATTCACATATCCTGTGTACATGACGTTAATTAATTTGGTTAGAGATTCGACGAGACGCTCACCAGCATCGCCCACGGAATGAGATGTAAGATCTTTTAAATGTTGGGGCGAGAGTCCGTCCAGACCTGCAGCAGAACCGATTTTGAATGATAAGATACCTTCCATTACGTCTCTGTTTTTTATTTGTAGGCAGGCCTGGTTTGCCGTTGGATGGTGGGAAAAAGTGTGGGATGGTGGGACCCGGGGGATGTTTTGTCTGTAAAGCCAAAAGAGTGTCGGGGGTATCCGGCGATAGCACGTCATTTGAGAAGAGGAGGCGGGCGGCACCTTTAAGGTCGCCATCGCTTATTTTATTTTCAATGTATTTAGAATGGTTGAAAGTTGTGTTTGATTTAATTTTATATGTAAATGCGGGCGTCGGAAGAATATTGGCTCAATTGTTTTTAATTTTTTGTGTAAGCGATATATTCGAATCATCTTCTTGAACGTGGAGGGTATGGTAGGAGAAAAGTAAGAGACGGTGCCAGTCTTCGGTGGTGTTATTTTCGGTACATTTGTTAATGATATGAGAGAGGTGTGATGCGACAGAAATTCTGGCCCCACGGGGTATTCTTTTTACTATGGAGACATTGTTTTTTAGATGGCTGAGATGAAGGTCAAATGGAGTGGTCGGTTGGGCGGCTGTGGGGAGGGAAGGACGCGAGTTAATTTGGCTATCATGAGATGGTAGGATATTTTGGGTAAGGCAAGTTCTATGGACTTTACCCGTATGGATATTAAGTCCTTTAATGTTCTTGAAAGCCTTTTGGCACAACTGGCATATGATTGACGCGCTATTGCCGGCGGGTTGCGTCGCGGGCTGCATTCACACTTAATAAATAAATAAATAAATATTATAGGACATTATTACACAAATTGACTAAGTCCCACAGTAAGCTCAATTAAGGCTTGTGTTGAGGGTACTTAGACAACGATATATATAATATATAAATATTTATAAATACTTAAATACATAGAAAACACCCATGACTCAGCAACAAATATCCGTGCTCATCACACGAGTAAATGCCCTTACCAGGATTTGAACCCGGGACCATCGGTTTCATAGGCAGGGTCACTACCCACTAACCAGACCAGTCGTCAAACAATACAATAATATACGATACAATACAATAGATGGGGACAACTTACAGCTACAAAGCACTAAAAATAATAAATTAATTAATTGAATCGATATTTATAATATTTTTAAACTATTTTCAATTGGGGCTAAATGCCGGATATGTCTGCGCTATGGATGCCTAGCCTATCAAAAATGTCAATATGACGGACGAATGTTTGAATGTATTTAAAAATTATTTCGCTTAAAATTTAGTCTTTTCCTCACAAGTGTGATGAATAACATTGTGTATGCCACGTATCAGAATTAAGACCTCGTGTTAATCAAGCCCTCGCCTTCGGCTTCGGGATTAAAATTAACACATTTTCGTAAATTCTTGTTTACCACCCTTATAGTTGATGAGATTTAAGTTCACACATATGAATAACACATTACAACACCGGTAGACCGTAAACGAATACGTTAAACCATTAAGATTATAAATAAAACCCCGTAGTAGCATTAGGGTTAGTCAAGTACTTCAAAACAATATTTCGCTTTTCTTAAACATAAATTAGTTTATGTTAAAAAATTTTTAGATCTTAGTTATTTATTAATTTACGAAAATAATTTATCACGCAAGCAGTTACCTATTATGTCTTTTTTTTTTAAAGCAGTGTTGTGGCCGAGTCATATGATATTTTCATAAGTTTATAAAATTCCATTATATAATAATAATAACTAATACATGTAAAACAAACACAAAATGCAAATTCGACTGTAAAATCGATTCAACTAATTCGTTTATAATCGCTAGATTTGACAAACGATACGTCTTAGTTTCATCACTACAAACATCAATAGACAATTGTCAAATGTGTGAAAATAGATCTCAGAGACTATAATACACAATCATCAATTATAGGTGGGTACTTGTGCGTGTAAAGAGGGGATGAAGGCATTGGGCTTTATTAATTATCGATATATATTACCGAATCAGCAACAGCAAAAAAAATCGCTTTTATTATTTCTGATTTTTATGTTAATTCGACTCAGAATCAACAGCTCTTTCCATCGGAAACCAAAAAAAGTACCTCGAAGTTTCCCTATATTTTTAAACTTTCCTTTGTGAAACCATACGTACTTTTGGAAATATGATAATAAAAAAGGAATAAAAGTTTGGGACAATATTTTCTATTAGGTTCAAAAGAGCTCGTGAGTACAAATCACGTAAAAATCCATAAATTAAAAAAGCAACATTTTATTAAAGAAATTCTCACTGTCCGTATGCTGACAGGCCGCCCCTGCAACTACAAAGGTTTGGTAAAGGCCGACCATAGGTTGCCCTCTGCCTGAACTGAGTCCACATTTGTATTTTATAGTGTATACAAAATATGCATTATACCTAAGGGTAAATTTAATTGCTACAAGTGTGGACTAAGCTAATAAGATTCGAGGAGCAACATTCTACAAGTAATTTCAATCAAACTATTAGTATTGTACACAGTAGGTAATTTTTCTAGATAATCTAGATGCATTTAATAGTACATTCGACTTAAAAACTATAAAAAACGCTTCATCAATAATTTTAGAGCTCTATAAAGCTATTAAACTAGAATCTAAGATGAGGTTTATTCTTCATCATGTGCCTGTAACAAAAGAGAGATTGTTAATATTTGAGTTCTGAAGGTGTAATAAATGTTGCGTCATTTTAGTCGTTTGCCTAAAGGCAGACGTAAAATATTAAATAAATATATCTTTACTAACCAAAACCACTAACAATAGTTATTTGTACTAAAAGAGAGCGAAGTTTGATATTTAGTTGAGTGCTTATTTTGAGTCCTGTGCAAGCGAAAGATCCTAAAATAGATTCACGAGCGTAGCGAGTCAAAAGCGCACGAGATGTAAATAACTTTGATCTCGTGTAGTACACAAAAATTTTCACGACAGCAGTGAGAACATATTTGGAAAAATACAACCTGAAAAAATGTAATCCGTCTTCATCACTATTTCACTCATGATTTCTTATGGTATTCTAACAATTAAGTTTAATTACCGCAATAAAACAAAACGAAAGAAGTTTAAAAATAATAATACGGAAATAATGAAATAACGAACATTAATTGGCAGTTCAATCGACAACCTTTATTTGTAAGATACAGTCTGAATTACGGATACAACTTGTCAACTATAGTAGAGATCGTTAAAAGTAAAATTATTTACTTTGCGTAACAATTACGTATTTTTTTAAGTTCATTGTTTTGATTGTATAATGAAATACGTAAAATATGTTGTTTTAATTTAATTTAAAACTTTTATTTCATTAATTATTACGAACGACGACTCATAGTATGTTTTGGAACGATGCGGTCTGACTTATTTCGGGGGTCTGTTATAAACTGTAAATATACCGTTGAATTCCGTGTGCACTTTTTTGTCTCTCTCTTTTTGCTAATGACGTGAAAGAGATAAAGACAATAGAATCCAAATATTTCGAACTTGTATTAGAGGCTCCCGCACGTTGAAATTACTCTTTACGCAAATTACCCTTCTTCGAGCTGCTGACGTGAAAAATGTATTTAAATGTGCGCACGTTTGGTGCGGCTCAAGTTGAGCACGGTGACCGCCCCGTGGCACGGGGTGGCATGAGGCTGTAGGTATCGACTTACTTATCCAGAGTCTCCCAGAAGCCGAGCAGCACGGCGCGGTCGAGATGCCGCTTGGTGCGGCTCAGGTTGAGCACGGTGACCGCCCACCGCGATACATTCGCGTCCAGCTTCATCTCGTCGAACTTCAGGTGGAACGCGCAAACTATAAAACGTACGCAAAGTTAACCAAATAATCATTCGAGGTGAGAGGCTTAATAAATACTACAAGCACGTAACAAATAATAGTACCACGTACGAAGGTTCACTGAATAACAAAACCCGCGTTTAGGTATACCGAACGTGCCTAAACGTTGCTGATTGGACCGAGCTCTTTCGAAAGGCTTGGAATGGGCGTGGCTACCGCTAGGGTTGGTACCGTCTGAAGCGAATACTGTCACCTATTATTAAGTTTAACGTACTTACTAGTTTAACAGATTTTGATATTTCCTGCAGTAATAATATGTAGGTAGCGTGTTGACGTGCCCAAAATGCGCTTGGAAATTTAGTAGAAGGGTTGGGTACGCAAGCGCTAAAAACGCACTAGACAGTGGAACAGCTACACTCTGTTAACGGCATTTAAAAATGTCTACTCCAGAACACGTCGCTATGGCCGAAATCGGTCAGGAGTAGTAGTAGTAGAACACAAATAATCAAATTTGGCTATATCTGTATCAAAAATTATCCGTTCCGTAGCAGTGTGCGGCAACCACTGCACTACCAAAATTGGGGTGGGCCGCATGTACTAGTAGCGGCACGGCGAAATCGTGGAGTGAGCCACGCCTGCTACGTCTTTGGAGTCTACATATTCATATGAGACCAGACATTACGTCGAATCTCTTAAGACAATAATTCAGTTATTTTAAAGTAAGGGGGTTTGGTTTCCAATAGAAACTCGAATCCATTCAAGAGAAATATCCAAATTTTTACATGTTCATAACATGGCGTGTTTAGATCAATAACGTCAAATTACTTTAGGTACTCTTATTTAGGTAATACCGCTTATGTATTGACTCGAGTTCTTTCGAGTTATATTCCAAAAAATATCTGAAAAAGAATTTTTTAAGTATTTTATCGGCAACTTTACGTAAAACTTAGTCGTGTTCTTCAAAATGAAGACTCGTAAGGCTCGAGTTCGTAGCTAAAGCATAGTTCATATAGAATTGGCACATAATTAGCAATGTTTAAAAAATAATAATTCCATGGCGGGAAAAAAATGGACACTTACAGTTCAATCACCAACCTTCAAAGTATTAATGGTGAAAAACTTATTTTCCTAGCTTGAAGCATTTTAAAATTTTCGACCATGAAAATTGAGAACAGGAGATTGATCGTGCACAAATACTGCGAAAATTCTTATTGATCCCGGACAAAGACAGCTAAGTCGCTTAAGATGCTAAAAGCTAGTATTTGTAGGGTCATAAAACGGTACAAACTAATCGGAGGTCTCTGACAAATAACAAGATTTTGGGAAAAAAGTCCCAAGGTCACTCAAACAAAATTCAGGACGGTCTAATTACATTTTATCCCAAAAATTCAAAGAATCTTCTAGAAAGATAAAGATGATTCACCTCAGAGGTGGCTATAAGAGCTATCGAGCAATAAAACAGCCAAATCGGACTGTCAAACAGATCCGACAAGCTAAAACAGTAGCTCGACTATTGTACGACCCAGTATTGACAAAATTCGAAGGTTGCTTGTTGTTGGACGACAAGACGTATGTAAAACTCGATTTTAATCAACTACTCGGTTCGAAGTTTTATATGGCCAATAATAGAGGTAATTTACCCGAAAAATATAAGTTCGTGAAACTTGACAAGTTCTCAAAAAAACATGATATGGCAAGGAATTTATAATTGCGGCTGTAAGACGAAAAGTTTTATAACATAGGCAACAATAAAGTTGGACCTTTATATTAAATAGTGCTTAGAGAAATGAGTATTGGCATTTATTAGAACCCATAACGGTCCTGTGAAATGTTGGCCAGATTTAGCCAGCTGCCACTACCCAAAAAAAGTTTTGGCATGGTATGCTAATAATCAGGCCAATTACATACCCCGCGAGATGAATCCTTCGAATTGTTCCCAATTTCAATCTATCAAAAACTACTAAGCAATCATCAAAAAAAATTAAATAAGACTAGTTAAATTGTCCAGGGTATCAATTCATTGCGATCTACAAGAAATCATACGCCAAAAATGTCGACAAAAGTGTTGTGCAGAAAATGACGGGGGTCCATTATGAAAACAGTACGTAATTATTTACATAACAGAGTTTTTTATTTATTTATACATATTTGAAAGCTAGATACATTACTTAAAATTCACCATTCATAACTTTCTTATTTTATTAACTTAAAAAATAAAAAATTTCTAGTGCATACCAATTCTATATGAACTATGCTTTACTCTACTAAGGAAACAATATAATATAATACTCACTGTTGGCAAAGATTTGCACTGGATTCCCGTCCCACGGCCACCCCTTGAACTGCCAGGCGGGCCCCTGCACGAACACCGCCACCACGCGGTCCCACTCGGCTGCCGACAGGCGGCTTGGATTGTCCACCACGCGGTACGGCACCTGCACCACAGACAATATATTAACCTCGTAACACTTAAGCCTATTTTTAAGTTTTTGAATTTGGAAGTTCTTCGTTTCTAAAGCTAACCATAAATATATGATCATTGTCAAGAGGGCGCTAGTTTAGTATGAAAAAGTTAGTTTCAATTAAATTCCGCAACATGGCGCGTGATCATATATTGGTCAGGCTTTACGTGAGCTCAAAACTCGTACACGTAAGTACGCGGGGTTAATTAAACTTATCCAACTTCAATCGCAATATTTGATGTCGTTATCGATAGACGTTTGTCAAACGTCACAAATCGTTGATAATCATTGGACCTTATCATTTTGTCATTTATGTATAATTGTATATTAGAAAGTAACAACATTTAAGAGGTTTTCTAAGTTATTAATAAGGGGGTATGTACTATACACTTTGAATGCCATAAGCCATCGTTATACAAATTGTAACTCACACGCCTAGATTAGGCATCCAAACGAGCCAATATAAACCCTACTTGAAAGTATGAAGGTCACTGATAGTGCAAATAAGTGTATGCCGTAACACAGGTGTCGTTGGTGACCACAAAGGGTAAAATGAGCGATGTTAAAGAATACGATTATAACATAAAGAAAAAAAACAACATTATGAACACAACAGCACATACCAATTCATCAACCGACTGAAAAATACAAGCATAATTAAATACAAGCTCTATATTATTACCCTAGGAACAAAAAAATCCTTGTATTAGTAGCCTTTACAGTTGGTTGGTTAAATATTCGTCACTTTGTTATTTTTTACGTATCAAATAAGGTAATTACCGTGATAGCAAAGTTGTTTGCAGGCATATTTTCACCACCCTTTCTTCTCTGAAGGAGCACTTCATTTTCGCGGGCTGCGCCTTCGGCTTTCTTTTGCTCTACTGGGACGAATCTGGTGGAATGAAGCAAGTTCAAAATATGTCAATTTAAGAAACTGTACAGTTAATGACTATATCAGCAGTCAATTAAAACGTTAGGAGACAATATGAAAACAAAGTGTATATCTTACTTAAAGTTATACTCGAAATCGTAGCACAAGACCAAAACACTACGACAATGTTGCCACAGCAATACAATGTTTGTAGAATAATATACTCCTTTTTTTCCAAAAATACACGATAAGAAAATTTATTTATTGCTAATATTAATTACATGATTTAAAGACGTAATTATATTTAATTATTTTTTCAGAAATACAAGACGCCCTCAAACATTCTTGATTTTCGGTTGTACGAAATTCTCATACATTACTTTTCGCCCCAAGCAAAACAAACCATATTTTTCTTACCCAACATAACCTACCTAACAGAAATGTGTGTTTGCTAATAGCACTTTTCAGATGGTAAATATAGAATCTCAGCGAAGTAGTAGACAAGCAAACACGTCTCACTTAATTTTTTTTTAAAGAGGAGGGTCATTTTTATTTGTTGGAAGCTAGTTTGAAATGTAGCCTGTCCTCCCAGCGACAAAATGAGTCAGTTGACACCGCGTTCATAAAAATTGCCTCAGCACTTTTGACGCTATGGTGAAATGGATGCACTCGATACAAACATATTCGTAAGTCGGTTTCCGGGTTTGAAGTCGGGTAAGGAATGTGTCTACTCAGTACAGATAAATAATTAAGCATAGAGTGCTCGAGTTTATAAGAAGTTTTAAGAGAGCTTTATAAATATTTTGCTTTTAATAAGATTTAAGCTAAACAAGTATTATGTTTTAAAACTTTAGCAATACGTTTTATTAGACCTTCCATAGAACTTCATAAATATTAAGTAACAAAAGTCATGTATGGAGTGAGCGCTCTATGCTTACTTATTTCTCTATGTCCGTACTTACTTGTGATCTTGCAGCATGTCCTTGACATTGTACATGGATATGAGGGAGGTGGCGGCGGCCGGTATGATGATGATGGGCGTGCGCGAGGGCCGCTTGCCGCCGCCGGCGGGCGGGCGCGCCGCGGCCACCGGCAGCAGCTCGCGCCGACCCGGCGTGCCCGCCGACACTGGCATTTCTGTCGACGACAGCACTTGTTATGCCAGCAACACAACATTTGGTTCGTCATTCAATTTGTGCTTAACACGAAGAAAGAAAATCTCGCATACACACAAAGCGATAAGAAATCACTACGCTAATTGTTGGTATTAGATTTTAGCAGTTACAACACATAGCAAGTTGTTTAAATTGTAATTGTCAACATTCAAGTCAATGACTACCATTTATTTAGGACAGATTGTAGAAAACAGGCAGATAGACTCTGAAGTTTGCACCGACATTGACACCAACTTTGCAGTGATGCATACAGATCCCATAGGAGCGCCATACTTGACGTAACACATAGTCTGTACGCTTAGCGTAGTCGAACTCTATATCATAACTGCCACAGACCTTACCGAAATTCCTTTGTTCAAGTACATAACCTAGCTATGTAATATAATAGCACTATAACATCAGGTGATCAGACAGAGAGCTATGTAACCTGAATTACATACTAATTTACATAACTTACGTGGCATTGGCCGCTGCTGACTAGGATTCTGTGGGGTGCGCGCTGCAAGGGGAGCACTTGGGCCTTCTGTCACTGACTTCAACGTCATGCCGTGATACGTCCCCATAGTGTCGATTTTGAAACCCTCCGTTTCTGAGGATACAAAGTATTTGTTAGGTCATACGGTTAAGGCATAAAATAACGGTACAGGAATATGTTTTAGACTTCAAATATTTTTCCATGAAACAGTAAATTGAGACCTAATACTAATTTAGCATCCATTAGTTATTGAAACTTAATGGCAGAAGCCTGTTGCATTACCATTTACAACTCATGATACAAGTGAAAGCCCCTTTTTAATTTTATTCATTAGATCGGGAAGTTGTTATACAAGAGATCTCAAGTAAATAGCCAGTGGCAAATTGTGTTCCACAACCTTTGAATCCATAGAGAAGTAACACTGACCTTCTTTCCTCGTTATAAATCTTTCCTGATCGTATCTGTTGTACTGCGCCTGCTGCGCCGGTAATGCAGTAGGCTGTGGCAGTACTACAGGCTGCGGCCGCGGCACCCCCGGCCTGCCTTCTTCGCGCGCTCGGATGCCTTGCAGCAGTGCCAAAATACTCCTGGCAAATATCTGGTCAATAACGCAAATGATTAGCCATCTCTTAATATATTGTATTAGTAGGCTTGATAATCTGCTTTAAAAATTGCAAAAGCAGTACATGGGAACACTGGTCATCAGCAGCGCACATAACCATTGCAAGGCTCTTAATAATTGCTCAGGTTGATACACAATGCAACTGCAAGAGTGAGGCCGGCTAATTGCCCTATCCGCCAGGGTAGGTAGTGTAGGTGTTGCTGAGGTAGTGTTGCTTAAAAAAGCTTACATAAAGCAATGATGCGAGTAAATCATGTATAGTCATAAAAAATTTCAGTAACAATCATGTCATGTCATGTCAAAACCCAATTACAAAACATTGGTAATTGAAATGCTACGTAATCCTTTGTCCTTTTTTTATGAAAATACAGAGTGGGCCAATAAGAAGTACATAATTTGTTCTTAAATTTTAATTATATTAAATTCAATAATACTATTGTTTTAAAAATATATTAACCCTTGGAGTGGTAAGCCGTCGACTCCCAACCGATTACATCATTTAAATTTTAAATTTGATTAATTGAATCTAATCTGTGGCATATGCAGTGTTGCCAGGCGTACGATAATTGTCGTACACGTACGATAATTTGGGCTCCGGTACGTTGTACGTTCCAAAAAGCATTATCGTACGCAAAAGTACGATAATTTCAGCCCATAGACAATGCCACCAAAAAAGTCTAGGATTTGAAGCAAAGTATGACACTTTCCTTGCGAAATAGGCTCCTTGGTTTACGTCAAAAATATCGAAATTTCCTGTAAACCGTTTGGATCTATCACAACAATACACAAATATAAAACTGTTTTTTCCGCAATTTAGACGAAAATTGCGTTTTTGTTTGATTATACATTGGATATGTAAGCTTATTTTTCCAGAAATTTTGGGAGTAGTGCCTTTTTGATAGGCGTACGATAATTTTTTCATCGGTACAATAATTTTGACACTCAAATACGATAATTCTCTTCTGCTCACCTAGCAATACTGGGCATATGCCACTTGAAGAGTTATTCAGGGTTGGCAAATACAAGTGGAACATAATGTCTGACATATGTGTACCACTAACAGTAGTCAAATGTGAGGCCTTATCACAATTTTCAGCATATTTTCGCACATTTTCGGCGTTATCTTAGTGCATTTGTCACATGGCCAGGTTTAACTGTTTAAATTTTATCAGCTTGTTAGCAAAGACACGTAATTTTAGATAGTCCCATAGAAATAAGTCAGGAGCTACAAAATTTGGGGAATTTGGGTACCAATCACTGTCACTGTTTCTCAAAAAGAATTGAGCAAACAACGTGTCAACGCAACAAAAAAATTGCTTGCTACTAGAGGTAGACATTTGACAGAAATTATCTTCCATATACAACAAACCAAACCTGAATAAATCTAAAAAATACTTAGTAAATTTAATACAATTAAAATTTAAAAACTAGGTGTATCACTCTTATTTGCGTTACTCTTATTCAAAATATGTTTTCTTGCATCTATGGGAATCATTTATGTGATTATGTTTATAATCATGAAATATTTCCACTTGGGTTATAAATTAGTACCAATGAAAAACCGCAACATGGCAAAGCCTAAATAGAATCATATCAATCTTAAAATTTTGTACATATAAAATTTCTTTGGTGTTTTTGTTTAAAAATAATAAATCCACTTACTTTTCCATTACTTTGTAATACTGTAGTCCTTGTCCTCCATTGCCTCTCCCGACTTATGATGTGATTCACATCATAATCCAAGATAGCTCTTAGATCTGAACCAACAACACCCAGTGTGTCAGAGTAGTCATTATTTTTAATTGTAGTCCTCTTTTTGGCTAAACGTTTTGCTTTAATTGCTGCAATTTTTTCCACTGACATAGCCTCTGACAATGATCTACAATTAAATCATGATATTAAACATTGCACAGTTACATTATAAATATTTAGAAATGTGTTTAATATAGTTAACTCACTTAATATTGTCAACAGTGACAGAGGCTTCTTTAGTAACTTCAAGTCGGGCAGCAAGCTGCTCACGAACTTTCTGCACATGGGTCTCTTCAATACGAGGCTTTTTCGCCACTGATTCACCGACCTCATTGTCATGGGTACGCTTAACCTACATCAACAAACATAAGGGTTAGGTTACAATTACAATGAAATAACAACTTCCATTTTTGAGCTTGATCATTAACTGTTAACTTAAGGCCCAAGCCTAGTAAAGCTTGGATTATGTAGTATAGGTGTGGTGTCTCTATTAGTAGGAGGGTTAACATGACTGAAACTATTATAGAAATATATCAGCATAAGTATCAGAACTGTATTTCTATTTAAAATTAAAATTAATAATAATGTCTGTATCTGTCATTATCAACTACAAAGTCGAAATAAATGTTTCCTAAATTGGTACCTGTGTTGGAATTTCCAGCGGGGCACTTTTATCAATTGAAGCACAAGTCGCAGTTTCACCATTCAAGTATGCCAATATTTCCTTACGATCTGGACGGCGCACTGCAGGTATATTAGCAGCCTAAAAATACAGATAAATAGAAAAGTAGTTAAAGCAACAACATACTTTGGTCAACATTATATGGGCCTATAGGCAAATGACTTACCGCTGCTTGTCTGACATACACTGGATGAGTTAAGTGTATATTTTTGAGAATAAAGAGAAGACATTCCAATGTATAATATTCTTTTATACTGCCCTCCTTGCCAGGTCTAGAAATAATAAAAAATAGTATATATCTATCTGCTACACTGTATCAGGTGCATATATTTTAGGTGCACAATATTAATTAAATAACACATGAATTCTTACCCCCACATAAGGTAGTTAGTTTTAACATTCTTCGGCCAAGAAAACTCTCCAAAAATTATTTGATTATCGCGTTCCACTATTTCTTTTTTATTTACATTATATTGTCGGAGTAAACTGAGCGGATCCGCCATTATTGCTTTACTTCGTTACCGTTCTGAAATACACAGCATTTATACAATTAATCTGGTCTAGGCTATCTAATACGATAGTATAAAAAAAATAAAAGCATTATTTTCACTGATAGCTTCATATTATAGCCAACGTATTAAGGTTTTCGCGTCTTGTGACGTAGTCTTTAATCACTTGACATAAAATACTAATTCAAGGAATATCACCACGCACAGCGTTTATAATATACGGTCAATAAAATGAGTAAACATACCTTGTAAACAATATCGCGATCCACTAATAATAATTTCAATTTTTTACTTTCCAAAAGTAAAAGAATTCTTGTTGCACAAGTTTACACTACCTCATTGCCTTGCTTTGCTTGCTGCCAATGCCAAAGAGCATATAATCACTACGTTTTAAGAGACGGGACTTCCATACTAGCGAGTGGAATCCCTTTGTTTCGCAAATCATTACCAAAATGTACGACAAAGAACTGTCAAAGAACTATAGTACCAACATAAGCAATTTAAATAGTGTAGTACGCTACACGCTTGCGTTTCTTATCGATATCGATAAAATGGGGAGGGTTGAAATATAGACTCTTGTCTACAAATTTTGTACTCGAAATCAAGTTAGGATCGAGTCCACATTTAAGTTGTATATTATATAGAGGATAGTTCTATGAGTGGACTAATACGTGGTCGAGCTTAATGTGGACTCGATTTTTTTAGAACACCTTGCTGTTCTTCACCGCTAGGAAGGATCAAAGTAGCACTATTTTCCCTACTAGGAGGGATCACTTTTTTCCTCTTTTTGCATACTTCTTGTGTTAAATTATTTAATTTAATTACCATTAATTAAATGTATTTATTTGTACCATAATAATTTCCTCATAGGTGATGTGAAAAGCAGTATGTAAATTTATCACGTGGTAGCAAAAATATTTCCACCTTAGGGTGGTATTCCACCTATCCAATTTCTTGGTCCAATGTCATTAATCAAAATGTGAGACGCAATACACATTGGACAGAGAAATTGCATAGGTGGAATACCACCCATAGGCGTTAACACTTGAATCCCTCACTACGCTAGGATTCTATTTTAGAATACCTCGTTACACTCAGATTGTAATTATAAAATCCTTCACTATTTTTTTTCTTAATTTTTTATTATTAAAAGCACTATTTTCAAAATGATCTGCAGATACATGTTTCAATAAATGTAACTTTTCTATGGGAAGATGTATCAGGTCTTCGTTCCCAACAAATTTAACCCACTGCCTACATCTGAAAACATACAACCTTGGTTATGTACAGTTTATATTCCAAGTGTTTGCTAATGAGATGATCAACTGATTATTTAGCGCTAATAAGCATCTATAAATCAAATCAAATATGTTAAATAATGACCATTAATGCATAGATGATAGATAATTTTCCACTGAAAATCTTCGACCAATTAATTGTGTGTCATATTGCATGCAAGTTCTCAGGAAATTTCACATATTTTATTTTATTACTTACACTGATATACAAATAAACATACAATTATCGATAGTTTTAGTACATCCCTAGTTCACAACTAAAAATAATATAAAATATCAAATTTTCGATGTGTTTAAAGCCTGCTGCACCAAAATAAGGTCAAAAGTATCTAAAGCAATACGTACCGGTCTTTATCCAAGGGACATTTCGCCATAAATCCCTTTTTCCGTGATTTTCTCGAGTGGCTCGCTTGCCACATATTTCACACTTAGTAAACCGTTTTCTCGGTGGCATTGTAACAAACTCGTTCTTTACTCTGATCACGGTTCACTATTTTCGATATTTTCACTAAATAATAAAGAAATTGCACGAAATATCCGAACAAAACATTGAAGCCTTCATAACAAACAAAACAATTAGGCTGACAGTTGACTTGATGTAAACTTGACAGAATAAATAGCACTGACGTTTTATTTTTCTTCGTTGGCAAAGATTTGCGAAACAAGTTCCATACAAAACTTATTTTGTTCCTAGTTGCGTCAGCCTGGCCAATGCTGCCTCAGAAAATTTGCACAGATAATGACAAAATTAAATTAAACGTCAGCTTCATTTCGTTTATAAAGAGGGCTAGAATAATTTAACCATGTGATTTTTTTAGTAGTGTTTATATAATTTATGTAACCTCACACTACTAAAATACCATCAAACTGCAGTTTTACAATATGTTATTTATAATATTAACCAAATATTAACTCACGAATCGAATGCGCTTGTCCGCCATGCGCCAATTACATCAACACTTCCCAATACCGGGCCCGAAATCGGGCCCGAGAAAGAGTATTATTCCGTTTCACCAAATATCAGCAAATCGCTTACAATATATTTGAAATGTAAAGCCCCCTTCAGACTATGCGCGTGAATCGCGGTGCGACTTCGCGGAGCGAGCATAACGCGACGTTGACGTTGACTCCGCAAGGCACTGATTCAAACTGGGAACTGTCAAATTGATTTTTGGTTGATCAAGTTCCCACCCAATATAAAGTAGCCGCCATAGAAGGTTGACAGTTTAACAGATTAACCGACTCGTGAGCGAATCGCGGCGCGAAGCGATCGCGAATGTGGAGTCTTGCAAGTTCGCGCTTCGCGTCTCCTTTGACGCGGGCCAAATACCGACAAAAAACGGGGAATAAGGCGTGAACAATCTGCGAAATTGACGGAAGGGCCCTCCATATTCGCGTTCGCGGCTTCGCGCCTCGATTCGCGGACGAGTGTGGAGGGCCCTTAAAAAATGGTGGTGGTGGTGAACATTTTTTTGCAATTAGTGACAAAAAAAAATTACATTTCAAGTATTGTTCACGATGTGCAGATATTCCGTGAAACTAAAACGATTATCAGGCCCGAAATTGAGACTGGGGGCCTGCCGCGAAAACCGAAATTCGCAAATTGCGGGGATCTTACTCTTTTACTCTCACTAAAACTCCTAGAAAAGAAACTCATTCTAGGAGGGCAACGCAAGTTTAAATCGCCATAATATGGCTTATTATCTTTTATCTTTCCAAGGAAGTCATTCACTTTTCGGGCTGTTCGGTTATGGAACTCTCTTCCTGTCGAACTAAGACGCGCTCAATCCCTTGCTGCTTTCAAATCCCTTCTTAAGACTATTATCTGTCCCTTCATTAGTGTTTCTGTCCGCGTTACTGGTTATCACTCTCCACCTTCCGTAGTTATCACTTTTGGCAAGAATTATATAGTATTGTATATATGTATATACGTAGGTATATAATTATGTAAGTAGTATGTATATGTATTGTCTTACTGTTGTAGACTTAAATTTTAAGGGTATTTTAGTTTTAATTTAGTTTTTTGCACCTCCTAATTAGTTAATTTAGGTTTCATTTCTCCACTACCTAAAGGTTGTCTGGAAGAGATCGCTCTGTAGCGATAAGGCAGCCCGTTGTTTACCTCTATCTTCATGTATTATATGTTTCCATGTACATTTTTTCAGAGGTTGTGCAATAAAGAGGATTTGTATTGTATTGTATTGAAGTCAAGAGGGCTTCCGCGAGGGCACAGAATAAATAAGAGTAAAGCATAGTTCATATAGAATTGGTACGCACTAGAAATTTGTTATTTTTTTAAGTTAATAAAATAAGAAAGTTATGAATGGTGAATTTTAAATAGTAATGTATTTAGCTTTCAAATATGTATAAATTTAAAAAAATAACTCCGTTATGTTAATAATTACGAACTGTTTTCATAATGGACCCCCGTAATTTTCTGCACAACACTTTTGTCGACATTTTTGGCGTGTTGATTGCTTGTAGATCGCAATGAATTGATACCCTGGACAATTTGACTAGTCTTATTTAATTTTATTTCATGATTGCCCAATAGTATTTGATAGATTGAAATTGGGGACAATTCGAAGGATTCATCTCGCGGGGTATGTATTTGGCCTGATTATTAGCATACCATGCCAAAACTTTTTTTGAGTAGTGGCAGCTGGCTAAATCTGGCCAACATTTCACAGGACCGTTATGGGTTCTAATAAATGCCAATACTCATTTCTCTAAGCACTCTTTAATATAAAGGTCCGACTTCATTGTTGACTATGTTATAAAACTTTTCGTCTTACAGCCGCAATTATAAATTCCTTGCCATATCATATGTTTTTTTGCGAACTTGTCAAGTTTCACGAACTTATATTTTTCGGGTAAATGACCTCTATTATTGGCCATATAAAACTTCGAACCGAGTAGTTGATTAAAATCGAGTTTTACATACGTCTTATCGTCCAACTACAAGCAACCTTCGAATTCTGTCAATACTGGGTCGTACAATAGTCGAGCTAGTGTTTTAGCTTGTCGGATCTGTTTAACAGTCCGATTTGGCTGTTTTATTGCTCGATAGCTCTTATAGCCACCTCTGAGGTGAATCATCTTTATCTTTCTAGAAGTTTCTTTGATTTTTTGGGATAAATCGTAATTAGACCGTTCTGAATTTTGTTTGAGTGACCTTAGGTCTTTTTTCCCAAAATCTTGTTATTTGTCCCAGACCTCCGAATAGTTTGTGTTTTCCTGTCAGCTGATAGAGTCTCCTTGTAACGTTTTATGACCCCACAAATACTAGCTTTTAACATCTTAAGCGACTTAGCTGTCTTTGTCCGGGATCGATAAGAATTTTCGAAGTATTTGTGCACAATCAATCTTCTGTTCTCAATTTTCAAGGTCGAAAACTTTAAAATGCAAAAAGCTAGGAAAAAAATATTTTGACAATTAATACTTTGAAGGTTGGTGATTGAACTGTAATTGTCAATTTTTTTCCCGCCATGGAATTATTATTTTTTAAACATTGCTAATTATGTGCCAATTCTATATGAACTATGCTTTACTACCGTACAGAACTGACAATCCCTACAAAACCGAAGTTTGACAGCGATTCAGGGACGAATCATATTGTCCCTTTCTAATGTATGGCATTATCCCTTTCGGCTATTTAGGGTTGTCAAAATTCAAGTAATTATCTTAATGTGTAAGGAATTAAATCTCCATGTACCAAAAAGTGTCATCAAAAAACCTTAAATAGGTGGCGATACAATACTTAGAATACTTGACAAAGAAATCAAATCATAGACTGCGCACATCACTCCGTCATTAACGTCTAGGTTCTTAGCTACTCTAGCGCTACTCTGGAGAGATTGGGAACTATTATTTATAGCTGACCGCTGTTTCTGTTCCTTGCCTTTACCTTCCATATTATTGTGATTGTCTCTCTTTTACTCTAACTAAATCGCAATTAGAGTGACATAGAAAACTGCCCGCAATTGACTAACTTCGATTTTCGCGGTTATAGCCGAGAGCGGCAGAAAGGTCGAGTGTCACCCCACTGGCGAGGGTGAATATACTTTGGTGCGAAATCAATGGTAGTATAAAAATGAAATAAATAAACCCTTTTCAAGTATTTGACTATTAAATTTGGTAAAATTATGCTTACAAACACTAGTAGAATTAATTATGCGATATTAGCATTTTCCGCCAAAATATTATAGCGCTATCTGCTGTTGGAAGAAGAAAAAGTTAAACAAAAGTTGCATAACGGACCAATAGATGGCGTCCGATGCGCTAAATTTAACAAAATATGCAAATTGTTTCTAAACATGGCCGCCGGTCTGTTCTCTTAGTTTATTGATATATTTGTGATTTATTATATATTCAACCCATTGTAAGAGACTTGGAATAAGTGATAACATGCCATAGTGGTGCAAGTGGCGAATTGAAATGACTTCGACTCCAAAGACTGAGAAATGCGGACAAGGTAAGTTATGCGTGACATTCTAGTCAAGTTATACTTTTCTACGTTTGTTCTTTGGAAATCGAATTCATTTGTATCAAAACTTTATTTTACTTGGATTTACTTTCTTTTGTCTTCGTAACGCGTTATATCTTGCTTTAATTTGTGATAAACAACTATGTCCATTTGTAATTCCTTTGTTATTTTCGTTTCAAAATGCACTTGCGATGAGAAGAAAACCGTATACTTACTATATTAACCTTAAAGTATCGTTTATAAAAGAATATACAATGATTAAGTCTGTTATGAAATAAAGGGTTTCTGGTTTACGTTAATTTTTAATTAATCATTATGAAATTGTTTTTGCGCTATCAGTGAAAAGGGGGTGTGGACGGAAGTGTTTCGATTCCTATGAATTCGGCTATGTTTAGAGTACCTATTCCGAAAACATACGGGAACTCGAGGCAATATAGTTACAGAAGGCCTCAATCCCCAATAACGTGTTAGTGCTATTTCGTTTTGTTGCAAAAGTAAATAAACAAAACATACTATCAAATGCAATGAAATCTAATTACTGTTATCAGACAATATTTTTAGGAAATTTCATTTCTAAAGGGGAGAATGGAAAGATTGTATTAACACATTTAAATTTTATTTACATATCTTCATAAGTTTATGAGGGAATTTATTTAATTTTCATAAGTTATGAAAAACAATATACAACTTCTATGTTGATGAGTAATGATTAATAATGGTCATATATAGCATCAGTTTTAAATTGTTTATGCCCGTCTTCCTCACATTGACCTTGCATGACTCTTTTATAACAACAGTATCAATAAATTAAATACCATTTATTATCAAGGCCCATAGATAGATTGAGAGTTTTCATACATAGTCCTCATTTTTAGGGTTCCATACCCAAATGGTCAAACGGGACTATTACTGAGACTTCGCTGTCCGTCCATCCGTCCATCTGTCACCAGGCTGTATCTCATGAACCGTGATAGCTAGACAGTTGAAATTTTCACAGATGATGTATTTCTGTTGCTGCTATAACAACAAATACTAAAAACAGAATATTTAAGGGAGGCTCTCATACAACAAACATTTTTTTTTTTTCAGTTTTTATAAATAATGGTATGGAAAACTTCGTGCGCGAGTCCGACTCACACTTGCCCGGCTTTTTTCTCTCTGGATCTGATCATTTTGGAAAATATTTCGAAACAATTTGCTGTATATTAACAACAGCTATGCCCCTATTGTTGATTTTATTCGAATTTTTAGTTATTATAGGAGTTAGAAGCATTTAAAATTTTGTATGAAATTTGTTTTCCACTCCTAATTTTTATAATAATACAAAAAACTAAAAAAGCAAATGTTGGGGCATATCTATGGTTAATAAACATAAAACTATGTAAAAATATTTTCCAAAATATCAATATCCAGAGAAAAAAATGGGGTCTATGTTTGTTGACCAAAATGTACAAATGAACATGATTCAATGGAATAAATGATATGATAATAATATGATATGAAGAATCGGCTGCCCTCTTTTCTCTTAACATACTCGTACACATACAACAATAAAAATCTTAAATACTATAAATAATTTTGGCGACACAGTTTTCTGTTGCATTGTGAGTTCCAGTGTAGGATTCGGAAGATTCCCACTGATCCATTGAAATACCACTCTCTTAATCATGCGAGTTAATAGGCGGGTCCACACAGCGCGAGGCAATTTCCTCACGCACAAACCGGCCAGTGTAGTCGTGCCTCGGCCGAGGCGGCGCGCTCAAATACTATATCTTATTAAAATGACCATCTTTGTATAAAAATATTGCACTGATTTCAGTATTTTGTCTAATTGAAAATTAAGCACATGCATTAAGGAATATTTCATTAATTGTGACTTTCAAGTATTTTGATTATTCCTGTATCAGCAATCAATGATCTATACTTTCAGAGGTTTTTATGCGACACACCCTAATGATAATACACTCCACAACTCTATTTATTTATTCCAACTACAAGTATTGTTTTAAGCCTTAGACCTCGGAGCATAAGTTTTTTTTTATATGTGGGTGTATTATTATTTTTAGCTGGATCTTGTTTGAACGTCTGCATATGATCTGTCTATTTCGAATCAGCATAATCTGTACACGTTATTTAGTGAGTACAATAGAATAGGACTTGACTTAGGAGCGAAAGTTACCTACTTTTAAACATTTTCACCATTTTTTATTCTTTTTACGAATTTAAGATAACTTATATTGGCATAGGTACATTTCATACATATTTTCTTATTTAGTTTGTGCAATTAAAAATGGTTTATGGTTCCTATCTAATTATATATATAATAAGTTGTTTACGCGAAGAAATTTATTTTGGTCCTATTTGGTGTTTACCTCATTTCTGGCTTCGTAATTTAGCTTAGTGGATTTGCAAACTAGTTCGTTTAAAATTGATACTGAGCCAGTAATACAGTGTGTAAATCTAATACGCGCGAATCTCTTAACGGTGGTTAGTATAGGACCTAAGAAATGTAATTAGATAATTTTTACTTAGATGCAATTAAAATTTTATCCATACAAAATAATTCGGCCCGCAATGTAATGCAAACACACGCGTGTTAAACGCTCGTTGACTGTTACTTTCAAAAGCTCATATCGCGTTTGTAATGTCATTATTGTCATTAACTGCCATGAGTGGGTGAATAAGAACTAAGTATGATGCTTACGAGTATTATCTGCCTTAATAACTATCTATTAAAAGCACAGTTTAGTTTCGCCGGTTTCGCCATAGATACCTATTCTCCACGTGTCTTCCTTGTATTTCATAATAGGTTTCGCAACGTCATGCATTATGGTACCTAGAAGACTGGCAGCGTTACCTTTTTGGATGGCCAGGCTTATCCTCTGGCCGAGATAGCTGCCAGCCCTCCGGTCACCTGAGGTGTCTGTTAATACCACGAGCTAGTTATAATTACCTTTGTGTATGTTTAAGCTAGACAAGGACATGCATGTTTTTGGTGTTATTCATAAAGGTCAATTTCACATTAAGATGGATTTGCTAAAGTAAATTTTCATATGAAAGTTTTTTTTTTGGGAAGTTTTCAGTTAGTCAAATTTGCACTAATACAAATATATGTGCACATATGTTTTTGTTGAAATTTTTGGAGTATTCTCGTTTTATTCGTATGAAAATATGAAAACACAAAAATAACATTATTCGCGTTATTGTATCAACTTTACCATTTTCTCGCAAATGGCCTCATGTGATTGATCAAATTAAAACTAATTTACAATCTAGCAAATACTACTTAAATTGACATTAACCTGCATAAACTTGTATGGATAATTGGAAAAGGGCCTGAGCACAATCGCACACGCCCCTTAAGGGAAAACATTAGTGGTAATTTTTCCATACAAATGTTCTGGACATTTTCCTGACAACATCGATTTCTAAGATTTTTACGAACGGTTTTCTTTGATGGGTGGAACGGTTTTCTTTGGTGTGTTAGGAAAAATGATCTATAGATTTTGCGACATTGCCTGTTCCTCTCTAGGAAATCTCAGTTCATATGAGTATTTATATATGTTATTAACTAACACAAACGAGACTTAATCGCGTAGGTACTAAGTTTTATATTTACCTCCGACGTTTCGAGGACGGCGTTGTCCCCGTGGTCTCGGAGAAGACTGGCTAAAGTTGACATCAACATCTTCTAGCCGCGCTAGTTTTTCGAACTACCCGCAGTTGATCTTGTTTATTGACTTGAACATTGTGCGCACTAGGGATGTTACTCTGTCGACACACAACACTAACGATATTCGATATTTCGACTGTCGATATTCGTTCTCGCTTACTACTACTAATGACTGGATTCCATGTGGATGAGATCCTCAAACCCTCGTCCCGATTGAAATAGCAATGTTTTTTGATTTCAATGGCTTCCCGCACTTTTCTGCTGTAGAAATGGCGATCCGTGGAAAGGATTTTAGGGTTATGCAGCTCGATCCAGTGGTTTGGTCCTGACTCCAGTAAATTCTCAGCCACAGCAGACTTGTTCACCTGACGATTTTTGACAGCTGTGATATGTTCCTTAACTCTTTCTGCTATGGTGCGCTTTGTTTCCCCGATATCGCGCGTTATCGCGCGGCTAGAAGATGTTGATGTCAACTTTAGCCAGTCTTCTCCGAGACCACGGGGACAACGCCGTCCTCGAAATGTCGGAGGTAAATTTAAAACTGAATACGCTATTAAATCCCATTTGTGTTAGTTAATAATGTGTAAATATCGTGAAAGTTTAAATCCGTATTTATATATGGTTGGGGAACGCAAGAGGGGAGTCATACTTGCTAAGTTATAGAAAAATTATAGCATTAACTTGGACCAAAATGACCTTATTCACAATCTATTTAACGATTTTTTTAACCCTCCACCAACTTCCCTAAATTTAAAAATTCTGTAGATACTCTCCTGCTCGCTGGAAAAGAAAACTTTATGTAAGGTAAGGTGGGGTAAGACTATCACCGGGTCAAGACAAACACTTGTATGGAATCCTCATACTGTTTGTCTTGCTTCGAGCAAAATAAACTATGTTCGTGTTACCCCACCTTACCTTAACCTTTTTTCTTCCTATCATCTAATCTTTCGATTCCAATACTACGACGCTCGAGTGAATACACAAACATAATCGCTTGCTGACCAGCTTTATAGGGCTAATCCTCTTTCGGTTAAGAGTTAATTAAATCCGCAAAACTAGTAAAAAATAGTTAAAAAAAACGCTTTTCTATATCCACATACAGTTGTGTGCTATATAATACCAGTATAGACGAAAATTAAAATTAGGATAAACTACAACTTTGGGTCAATTATATTGGGTCTCCTTTTATAATTATTCTCATTACTTGACATTGTTTCAAAATTAACTATATTAATTTTTACTTAAATAATATTAGAAGTAAAAAAAATTGCGGGAAACCGGCTTTTTTACTAACTCGCCGAAATATCGGGAGGCCAAAAACAATTATAAAAGGTAATCACGGTTTATATCCCGGTCGATTTAACTCTAGTGAAACTAATCGTGTATCATTCAAAACTGTTAACTCGCCGAAATTTTCATAAAAGCGTATACTAAACGAAAAAAATATAATTGTATACTATAATTGAAATTTAGCATCTTAGTCTTCTTATAGACAATTGTATTTTTTTCGTAGGGTTTTACGTCTCTATAAGAATTTCTTCGAGTTAGTACAAAATACGGTTTTCATGATTATTTTTTATTTCCAATATTATTTAAGTAAATATTACAGTTAATTTTAAATAATGTCAAAGAATGCAGAAGAATAAAAAAGGGATCCAACATAATTGATCTAAAGTTATAGTATTTAGTTTTTTTATATTGCACACAACTGCATTTAGTCAAGCATAATGAATTTATTTTTGTTTTCTTTTTAATACAATTTTAAAATCGGTAATCTGTGAAGTGTCGACACGTTGTAGATGAAACAAGTTTTGACGTTACTTTTCCGCCGTCTCTGTTCATTCACGGTTCACTCTCCCTATAGTATTAACATAATTTTCACACGACGTGAATTTAGTATGCTTCATCAGATACGCCATCATATATTGGTTAGGTAAACATATTTGAATGTAAAATGAAGCTTAATTCGACCAGATAGGTTTTCCACTCCAGTGAGCTTTACCTATGTAGGTATCGGAATGACGCACTTAGTTTCATAAGATTGACTGGAAAATAAAATGCAATATTCTATTTTCTGCCAAACGCGGTAGGAGGTACGTCAGTCAAACAGTGCATTCGACATTTATGGGCAGCGCGCTTCGCGGGCGCAACATCTGGTGCCCACTTCAGCTCATAACTGGGCCAGGACCGTTCCATTCAGACTTATCCTAAATTAAGGCCTTCTTGTGAACAAAATCAACCTGTTAAACTGAAGATTTACTTATTTTCTCCTACTGCCCTACGATGAAATACATATATGATATATGTTTTATGTCAAATTGCCTTACAGCATAAGTAAAGTACTGAGTTGTCACGTCGATTGGGCTATTTGAATTAGAAATTCCAGCCCCTGTGCCGCTGAGACGCGAAGTTATTACGTATGCGGCGTTGTGCGCGCATCATCATTTACATTCGATATGCTAATAATACAATACAACAAATAATTTCGTACTTATGATAATTACCAGCTTCAACCCGCGACTCCTCTGCGCTGCGTAGACTGACGATTCCCGTTATAAAAACTACGCCATATCCTTCTCCGACACTCGAATACGGATTCCTCCATACTAAATTCATGCATTTAAATCATTTCAGCGGTTTAAGCGTAAATGGGTAACATACAGATAGACAGTTGAAAGTATTACTTTATTATCGTCGCTCTCTTCTGTCAATATTCTTGACATAATTTATCGTGCCAACCCTTTTAGAGTTTATTACAAAGGCCAGTTGCGTTGGATCCAATTATTTTTCTTTTCTTGGGGCGAAAATGTTATATGTACCTGTTTTATATATCCACTTGGTTTAAAATGATCGGTGTGCGGTGTGCAACAGAGCCAACAACAGGCAACGCAGCAGTCACGGATGACGCCTTGAACGTGATTGCGGCCAACGTTCTCTCGCTTCACTCGCCCGGGCGGCGCAATCGACTGTACTATTTGCTGTTTCTTCAATGGCTTTGGTAACATCCTATCTAACCAATATTATGTATGTAATGAGATCTCATCAAGGTGCGATCACAGGTTGAAAATGATAATTATATCGCCTATCGCATTATATCAATGGTGTCAACATACTAAGCTATTTTGAATATGCTTGCAGCAATTCCCTGTGATAAGTTAGGTACAACAGTAACCATTTATTGCAAATATTTTTTTACGTGCTATTGTAAGAGTTGATGGATTTGATTATGATAAGAGTCTGTCTTCGTTCGTTTTAATCAATAAAAACAAGTTTATATTGAGATCAGTTTCAAATTTGGAGGGAATTATTTTTGGCATTAGTATTTCAAATTGATTTGATTGATTTCTAATCTGATAAATAATAATCTTTAAAGAAGAGTAAGAAGTACCACAAACCCAGTACAATGTTTTAGGTTTTATTTATCTTTGAGATTCAGAAAAATCAAACTTAGGGTTGAATATTTGTTAATCAAGGGTTTAACTGCATAAGGCCATGAAGAAATAAATGAAATTAGTTTGAACTTTAAATACCGTATGTATTCAATTATATTATAAAGTACAAACACAGTACTGTTGGTCGAGACTGCCATGCTGGATAATGGGGAGATGGTTACATCGATTCATAGTGCTAGTTTATTTAGATACAGCTCAGACCGAGCGCGGCTGTAACGGGACCGCGCCCGCTCGGCTAGGTTGGTACGTGCTGCCCGCGGCCCAGCTTCCATTGCCGTGAAAAATACTTACCTATATCGTATATGCGTTGCCTTGTCGCTCGGTCGCCCGCTACATGACAGAATGGTCTTGGCACCGGTTGGGTTTGCTTTTCTAAGGGCGGGTTGTTATAAACTGTTGTCGGTTAAATTATGCATTCGGTAAAATCGTAATGATAATTATATTTAGTTATATAATTGTATTAATTGTGATATGCCTATTATGTTAACATTTTCAATTACTTTAAATTGATATTTTATATTAATTTAAATTAATGTTATGTAATTTTATTGATTATTCATTTTCACGCTTGTATGCAAGCTAGATACATGAACTGTAACACAATGTATTGTAATATCCTCATACGGTATCAATGTAAATAAATAATAATCTAATCATATATCCATATTTTACCCAGGTGAATTTATTAAACAGAGTTGTTGTCTAACTCCTGCAACGACGCTTCAGTAACCAGTGGCTCTGTAATCTGTAGTACAGTCAGTATCAAAAGTAGCGGATGAAACAACGCGCCAAAAGTATCTGATATTCCGTATAACTTTTCCAAATATATATATTTTTTTAAAATTCGCGTTTAGAAGCATATCTTTTATAGTCTTAGTTGTTCTATAGTAAAGACATCATTTTTTGTCAAGCTGTTACAGAATGTTAGATACTTATGAAGCGTTATTTGATTTGCTACTTTTGATGCTGACTGTACTCGCGAATTCCATAGCTCCGCCATTTTAAAAATCCTAAACCCGAATCCAAATAACGAATTGAACAAAATCTATATAAGTATCTGCTCACAAATTTTCTCGAGAATCGGTTGTGATATGCGACCTGTAGAGAGATATGAACAACCGGATATACAAAAGGATTTTTGCCCTAGTTGAAGGAGACTTCGCTTCGCTTGGTCAATAACAGCTTCTGCCTGCGACTTCATCTGCGTAGAATTTTTATTTGCGTTTTCCACTTGTAAAGTATGTCCCACCTTCTTAAGGGATGATTTCCGGGATATAATCTATCCTGTCATTACCTAGGACTAATTATCTACGTGTCAAATTTCATCTAAATGGTGATAATAGGTGACAGACAGACAGAATTACTATTGTATTTATTTTTTTGGTTTGATGACAAAAAAATTTTTTTTTTAAGTTTACGACGTATTAAAAGTGGCTGTAACATAAACGGACAGACAGACGGACATGACGAATCTATAAGGGTTCCGTTTTTTGCCATTTGGCTACGGAACCCTAAAAACTATACTATATCCATTCTCGGGAGTCAAACTATCTCCATACCAAATTTTTATCGGTTCAGCAGTTTGAGCGTGAAGAGCCATATTATGGTACCATCGAGCTGATCTGATGATGGAGACAGGAGGTGGCCATTGGAACTTTGTGATAAAACGACACAATTATGTTTGGGGTTGTTAGAATTGTCTCAATGTTAGTTGCCCGTGGAAAGAAAAGTACAATTCAGCAATAAAAACATGTACCAAAAATGATTTTTTTGTCATAAAACTTATTACTACTTAATCATATTTTAAAGCTTTTTGCCCAGTACCGGGTTACAATATAATATTTAGTTATTCAAGGTTCTTCTGATCATCTCTTAACCAAGAAGTTCGTAAATTTCTCCTAATGGAGCTTAACATTTAACCCTTGGACAGGTAATCGAACGATAAATTGTAAAATAAATCTAGGCTAATCACATTCCATTTCTATAGTTTCAGAAACATCACATAATCATAAGGGCTTGCATATTCAGAAAATGTAATTCTATCATACTAGTGTCCTCCGGCCCTCCCCCCGTCTGCTGATTTAAGATAAAATTGATCATAAGGGAGTATAACCGTTTGACCACATTGAATAATACAACAACAGCAGCAAAAACCGTAACGGGCGATCAGTGCTGTCGCATGTTTCCTCTATTACTGTGGGCTGGTCGCATAATGTTGGCCATGCAAATGTATGTTTGAGCGCTCCAATCTTTTCATTACAGAATCGTGATGTATCTTGATGACTTCTGTCGTAGCATCAGGTAAATTACCTTGGGCTCGCATCACAGTCAATTCAGGGCATATCCGTCGATCGTCTCGCATGGCTGACGAAAGTGAAAGGTACGGAATAAAAACCGGCTAAGTGCGTGTCGAGAGGTGCATAATTTCGGGTTTCGCTGTCATTTAAATTTTAACAACCTTCCTTCAGCCAAATCTGAAAAAACCTACAAATGGCATTCAAGATTTTGCTTGAGAAACGAACCCTAAAGTACAGTCGCCATCAAATATATCGTAGCGGCCAAGGTGGTAAAAAATATCTGAACATGCACTTTAATGTTTTGATAATACAGGGTTTGTTCAGATATTTGTGTACACCTCGGCCGCTCTGATATATCTGTTAGCGACTGTACAGATACAGATAGTGCAAAATTTAAGGTGTAAAATATGTTATTAGTTAGTTAGTTAATGCTTCTGGGCATTTTTCGCAAATCGACAACCATTGTGCCTATTTTCCGTGAAACGAGGTAGGGCTACACTAACCACCCCAGCTCCTCCACGAAGCCTAGCAAAGTTTTTAGGCTGCTAACTGACTCTCTTAATGTGCACGGAGTCCCTAGGTATTTATCTATGTTATGTGATTAAGTACAAGTTACAAGTGTATCTTGTATGGCTGGAAAGTTTACGTAACTACTGATGATCGAATTGTTTTAATAAATTTCCATCAACGTACTTGAGTTGATTGATATCTTATTATTCTAAAAAATATTTAGAAAAAGTAGGAATAAAAGGAATTGTGCCCTTATTCACTTGTATGTGTTGTATGTATGATTACGGATCCTTAAACCCTTTCACAACCGTACTCTTTCTGTGTATTATTTCATCATTAGAATTAACAACATTGCGTATAATTGCGGAAACAAAAACCGCCGGCGATAACTATAACATTAGACCTGGCTACTTGTTTTCCCTTAAACAGGTATGCCTGGCAATGCTTTATTTATGTTCCAATTATCTATAGACCATTTAAATAATTTTGAGTTTATATTTTTGACCAAAGCATTAACGAAGGTCTCCGTTTTGACTCGGGTAGTCTGTTTTCTTATGTCCGGATGTTCTCCTCTACAGGTCGCAATTCTCAACCGATTCTCGTGAAATTTTGTGAGCAAATTCTATGATGAAATTGATTTTTTTGTCGATTCAGTTATTGATTTTTTTTTCAAAATGCGGAAATTGGCATAAAGAACTTAAGCAGCAATAGCGTCTGTGGCGCTTGAGACTATTGTGAGTTCACTGTGATGATGACTCAACGAAATAAGTATTTTTCACTTTTACATTTTTTAAGCTTGTCGCGAGGTCTACAGCTCACAGAGCCAACTAGTTTATTTAGTAATTCAGTTATTTGAGTTTACATTCGTCTCAAAACTCATGAACACACTAGGTAGATAGGTACAAGTTGCCTTCGGTTATTTAACTACCTATCTAGTGATTGCTTTTACGCTCTCTGAGCTCACCTCTAAGCATAGTTGCGCAATCGTGCAGTAAACAACAAGTGTGCACTGGCCTCAACCTTTCTACAGATTTTCTTATTGATTACACTCGCACCTAATGCACTTTTTCAAATAATATATTATAAGAAATATAATCTTACCAAAAGTATGCCCCCACTGCCCTTTTAAAATTGACAGTTAGTTTTAGCTTAACTTGTCGCAATGATCTCTGCCATTTATTTTAAGTTGAGACCCTGAATTAGAATTACTTACGTGAGAACACGAGTACAAATTGCTATACGCCGATTACGGCCAATTACATGAACCAAATTATTGCTATTGAAAGGTTTTCGACCTTCATTCGAACGGATCGAAACACTTCTATGAGAAGATCCAAAGGGCCTTCAATGATTCGTTTCCTTTCCTACTATAGTAAACACCATTGCGAGTAGGCCTCTATTAATTATTCGTAAGTTTATTCATTATTAGGAGTCATGTACTCTTGGTTGGATATGTAGAGTAAAATTATCAAATATAAATTCCTGTAGGGCTAAGATTTTCTTTACTCTTTGGCTAAGATGGTCGACTCTTTATCATTTGTCACCATACCTGTCACGTTCTAACAAGTATGTAAGCGCGAAAGTGACGGGCATAGTGACAAGTGATAAAAATGGAACCATGCTGCCACTGCTGTTTTTTATTGGTTAGATTTGCTTCTAACTTAAAGCCTGATCAGTGATATATGATCATTGTCAAGAGGGCGCTGTTATTCTCATGTAGGTATACGGTGACAGTTCAGTATAGTATGAAAAAGTTAGTTCCAATAAAATTCCGCAACATGGCGCGTGATTACTGGTCAGGCTATACATTGAATATCATATTTTTTTAATTTTCGGGATCCTAAGAATGAAAATTGGAACTCCATCAAATATTAAGCTTATGTTATCTGCCCGTCCGTCTGTCTGTTACAGGTAAAGATTAGATAGGGTTCAGTAGTCACCTAGGAACTCTTACAGTTTCGCCATGTCTGTCCGTGCTCCGTGATCGTTAGTGCTACAACGCTGCAATTTGGCATGGATACATACATAAATCATGCATGGCGACAGAACGGTAAAATAAAAATTACTAAATATTTTTTTAAGGTGTAATTTGTTGACATTTTTATTCGCTGTAATCCAATGGTGGGTTATCGTTGTATAGGTCTTACAAAACGAATACGGCTCTTCAACGACCATTTTTTAATAAAGAGAATATTTTTGAAAATGAGCGCTCTGCAAGAAAAAAAAGTGTCGCCTTCCCTCTAACTTTTGAACCATGGGTCTAAAAAATATTAAAGCAAAAGCCGCGTTCGACCAGTTTTATGGGTCATGCGCGAAGGCACCCTAATTCCTAACGTCTACCTTTTGCACCTATAATTCCGGGAAAGTCGGTGAGTTGCTGACAGGCACCTATATTTCAATCCGATCAAGAGGTCGGATTAATCACATTTGTTTTAGGGGATGGACTGATCTCATTAACCCTTTGTGTAGGGATACGGGCGCCTGTTTGGGATTAATTAAATCGTAAAACAAAAGCTTAATAATTACTTTAAATGAAAACTATAGCAAACGTGATCGGTCTTAGGTTCTTCGTAAAAAGGGGTACAAAGCGCTGCTACGGTACTCCCTTATTCTTGTAATGAGCATGATACTTACTTATAACCCCCGTTTAACTTATTCCGACAAAATGGTAACTACGGAACCCTACACTAAGCATGGCCCGATATACTCTTGGTCGATATTTTTATTATACCTACGCCTGAGCTACCGATTCGAATTATTATAGTTCTGTGCAAGTATGATCCCACCACTGTTCGTCTATCTACAGTTGCTTGTTGCATAGATACTTAGATAGTCTGTAGTCGTGACGATGTTTGCCATAGCCGTAATATTGAGTAAACCCCAGCGTGGTTTTGGTAATTTACCAACGGCAAAGAAAGTTTAGAAAACGCGCAATAAGTTAGATAAATAAAGAAGCTCTGTAGTTGCGCTTCCGTACACCTACTCTTATATTTTTACTATATTTAGTATACTTTCCTCTGTATTAAAAACCTTGCTCATATAAGCCATGAGTTAAACCCACTGGCTAAAGGGAAATGCTCAACATTGTACCAGTACCAAGTATATGAAAAATTAATGTAATAAATAAACAAAAAACAATTAACACGTATAATTCAGGACTACAAGTCAGTTGCGAATGTAGGCCAAGCAATAAGAAGGTATAGAGGGAAATGCTTGGGACACAATTTTTGTCTCCGTAACTTTGTTTGGACTAGTTAGGAGGTGAACATATCAAAAGTCCAGAGGGTTTGAAGCTCCTAAAATGTAAAATGGGACTAGTGCAAACAGAGTTACGAAGTCAAAAATTATGTTCCATCCATCCAATCCATTGTGTGAATTTACAATCTGTGAAAACAAAAATATGTCTATATGTTAATATGAAAAGAAGAAAGCTAGCTCGATTAAAGGGTTTCATGCTTAGACAAATACATCTATGTGGATCCCGTTAGTCTAGGTATCAAGATCGGGTCTAGTTATTGGAAAGTGAGTTGCCTGGAGCGTGGCCGGCGAGGCGGGCGGCGCGCGGAGAGGCGGGGCGCGTGTACTGGCGTGACCCTTTGCTAAAGCAGGCGGGAGGAAAGCCTCTGTCGGCTGCTAAGGGAAACTTGATTAGGATAAAGGAAGCTCACTTGACTTTCCACAGTGCTAACTAAAATGATGTCTACAACTTGCTAAACCTTTACAGTACCGGCCAATAATATAACTATTATATACTGTTAAATGTAATCTCACATTCATAGACGAGTTAAATGCAATGTAACTCTTTAGTTTACAATAAAAGTTCAATGCAGGTATTTCTTAGATAATTTTCCTGGTTTCAAGAACTCGCGATGATAGATATCGAATAATACATAATACTAAGAAAATTTTGTTCGTTATTGGGATTTAAATGTTACACATTTGGCACATTTATTGTTTACTCTATTGTTAACTTAACTTTTCTTTTTGTTGCACCAATATGATAAAATAGTAAAACTTCAGTGTCCTGATTTTGAGCCGGAGATGACACCAAATCTTATACCTTTAAACGAGCAATTCTTGTATATATATTTCTGTGATCTCGGAAACGGCTCTAACGATTTCGCTGAAATTTGGTATATGGGGGTTTTTGGGGGTATACAATCTATCTAGATTAGTCTTATGTTTGGGAAAACGCGTGTTTTCGAGTTTTCATGCGTTTTTCTTTCGACGCAGAATATGGTCGCTAATTTCGTGTTGCCGGCCACTGTCCGTCTGGTCCAGCGGATTAAGACGCGGACTGCTAAACGAGTGTTACGGGTTCGAATCTCGCCCGGTGACTAACTCTTGTTTTTTTTTGTGTTCAAGTTTATATATATTTTTTTTAATTTTTATTGTTTTAGACAAGTTTAAATTAGTAAAAAAATTTAGTTAAGATTATTACCTATACACCACCATATTACAATAAATAGTTATAACCGAGCAAAGCTCGGTCGCCCAGGTACTATTTAATAAAGGAAGCAAAAATGGAATTACGAGGGGCATACAAATTACTTAGCGCTTAGATATTTTAACGGTTATGTCGGAAAACTATACGTAATAACCCGGTACCTGGTCTTACCAATATTGGCACTAAGTAAGTAAAGTTGTCGTGACTTGCATTTCTTTTCTTTATTTAGTCTTTCATCGTTGCAGCCACGAAGTGACCGTTGTAAGTAGGCCGTCCGAACATTTAACTTTAGTACCTATTCGAGAATAATAATACATAATCACTTTAAAAATAACAATTATTACGTTACACCAAAGATTCCTTGATTGTGTACGAAACGATTTTGTTTTCTTAGATCTATTTATTTGAAGGAATTTGACTCATCTTTAAAAATCAATGAATCTTTGCTTTTTATTTCTTCGTTATTGTATTTCGTAGAAATCATTTATAAAGTTAATATCTCGTGGGTTTTATATAAATGTAGTTTGTAATTAATTATAGTCGATTAGGTAAAAATAAATTATGAAGAACTATTTTCTCTGATTAAATTGTTACTGATCGAACAGTATTCAGCCCAAGTATCTATGTAGCCCTGGCACTAACCGCTAATGGACAGATGACACAGATGTTCAGCACACTTCTGCTGTGCTGTCACTTCGTCCGTCTATATATCTATGTAAATGTAGGTATGTGGGACTTACGTATCGGATGTTCTTACTTCCCGTTGCCTATATTCTCTACGAGTTGTGACAATTAATATTCGTTTAAGGTCGTTTTCTTTACAAAATCAATACCGGAATCGGGAATTCTGGGTCCTCGCCCTAGAAATTCAATTCTTGGAGCATTCTCTAATCTCTACCTAAGGTAATCTAAGAAAAAACGTACCCCTTAGTTTGACACAAAAAACAGATGGCGCTGTACGGCGCCATATTTTTTGCTGAAACTGAATTGTCAAACGTCAACTTTTGGCATTCTGAGTTACCGTAAAATGTAAGGAGCTGTACAGCGCTATCTCGTTTACCTGTCAAATTCGAAGCAGGAAATTGTCGTAGATATAGGGACCGTGCGCGTTGGAGGGTCTGCCCATACAAATTACTTAGGTCTGAATCGGAACCATAAACATTTACACGTCAAGTGTTTTCTTGTGCATAGTAGGTTCTGCCATCTTGTGGGCTACATCGGAACAATAAACATCACATTTACGCTTCTCGACAAAAATCTGACAGCTCCTGTGCTGCCTCCTACAGTTCATGCACGCTCCCTATACGCATCTTACTCAATAAACATACCTTTGTCCCTACAAATATTATAAATGCGGTAGTAACTCTCTGTCTGTTACCTCTTCGCGCTTAAACCGCTGAATCGATTTAGATGAAATTTGGCATGGTGATAGTTTGTTTCCTGGAACTGAAACAGATATAGGATAGTTTATTTCTAGTAAATTATCTCTTAAAAAGATGAAAACGGGGCAAATTTCCTATATAATTAGTTATTCTACGCAGACGAAGTCGGGCTCTATTGCTAGTTACCCAATAAATATCGGACGGGCGAAGTGTTCCAGGAATCAGGATGGTAGAGAAAACAGGATATGTAAAGCATAGTTCATATAAAATTGGTACGCACTAGAAGATTGTTATTTTTAGGGTTCCGTAGCCAAATGGCAAAAACGGAACCCTTATAGATTCGTCATGTCCGTCTGTCTGTCCGATTATGTCACAGCCACTTTTTTTAAGTTAAATTTGAAATAGTAATGTATTTAGCTTTCAAATATGCATAAATTTAAAAAAGTCTCTGTTATATAAATAATTACGAACTGTTATCATAATGGACCCCCGTCATTTTCTGCAAAACACTTTTATCGAAATTTTTGGCGTGTTGATTTCTTGTAGATCGCAATGAATTGATACCCTGGACAATTTGACTAATCTTGTTTAATTTTTGTTTTGATGATTGCCCAGTAATTTTTGATAGATTGAAATTGGGGACAATTCGAAGGAAGGACGAGAAGGATACATCTCGCGGGGTATGTAATTGGCCTGATTATTAGTATACCATGCCAAAACTTTTTTGAGTAGTGGCAGTTGGCTAAATCTGGCCAACATTTCACAGGACCGTTATAGGTTCTAATAAATGGTAATACTCATTTCTCTAAGCACTCTGTAATATAAAGGTCCGACTACATTGTTGACTATGTTATAAAACTTTTAGTCTTACAGCCGCAATTACAAATTCCCTGCCATATCATATGTTTTTTCCGAACTTGTCAAGTTTCACGAACTTATATTTTTCGGGTTAATTACCTCTATTATTGGCCATATGAAACTTCGAACAGAGTAGTTGATTAAAATCGAGTTTTACATACGTCTTGTCGTCCAACAACAAGCAACCTTCGAATTTTATCACTACTGGGTCGTACAATAGTCGAGCTACTGTTTTAGCTTGTCGGATCTGCTTAACAGTCCGATTTGGCTGTTTTATTGGTCGATAGCTCTTATAGCCACCTCTGAGGTGAATCATCTTTATCTTTCTAGAAGATTCTTTGAATTTTTGGGATAAAACGTAATTAGACCGTCCTGAATTTTGTTTGAGTGACCTTGGGACTTTTTTTCCCAAAATCTTGTTATTTGTCCCAGACCTCCGATTAGTTTGTACCGTTTTATGACCCTACAAATACTAGCTTTTAGCATCTTAAGCGACTTAGCTGTCTTTGTCCGGGATCGATAAGAATTTTCGAAGTATTTGTGCACGATCAATCTCCTGTTCTCAATTTTCATGGTCGAAAACTTTAAAATGCATAAAGCTAGGAAATAGTACATTTCGATGCTAGTGCGGAAAGTATGTCATTACTGCACGAGTAACGAGATAAGACTCGGGACGAGTGAAGGATGACATTTCCGTATGTGTATCGAACGACGTTTTTTAATACAGTTGCGAAAAAATAAGAAAAACAACAAGTACTTTTTTATGCATGTTCTATAAGACAGAAACAATCGTAAATATAAAATAGTATACTATTATTACCTAAGTATCGTTATTTACGATTATTTTTGTATCGTATATCTAAATTGTATGAAAACAATATCGAATGTTGCCTTTGGAAACTTAAAACTTTCTTGCAGTAAGAAAAAAACGCCTCTGCTTTGACAGGCGTTTCGGCAGCTATTCCGTTCCAGTCAGACAACTTATTAAGAACGGTTTTTCAATATTAAAAAATAAACGTGTTATAATGAGGCAGAGGTAAGTAATAAAATATGAAATATGATTATATTTATTATTTTTACATTTACAGTAGGTTTTTATGTTGATTACGACTTTTAAAGGAAACTAACATTAACACTCATCAATAAGTAGTTATGAATTGGAGCAAGTGGAAAAGTAAAGCACTAGTTCGCGAAATGCAACTTTCCGCACGCTAAACAGCTGCGTAAAGTAGCACTTTTTGAGCAACTGTATTAAAAATAACATTTTCGCCATTAATACTTTGAAGGTTGGTGATTGAACTGTAATTGTCATTTTTTTCCCGCCATTTGAAACATTGCTAATTATGTGCCAATTCTATATGAACTAAGCTCTATACTTAGTTAGGTCATAGGTTCTGTCACAATGTCACAATGGTTCTGACTGATAAAATGTTTAAAAAAGCGGCCAAGTACGAGTCGGACTCGCCCATGAAGGGTTCCGTACCATTTATGACGTATTAAAAAAAACTACGTTCTAGATCTCGTTCAAACCAATTTTCGGTGGAAGTTTGCATGGTAATGTACATCATATTTTTTTTTAGGTTTATCATTCTCTTATTTTAGAAGTTACAGGGGGGGACACACTTTTTACCACTTTGGAACTGTCTCTCGCGCAAACTATTCAGTTTAGAAAAAAAAATGATGTTTGAAACCTCAATATCATTTTTGAAGACCGATCGATAGATACCCCACACGTATGGGTTTGATGAAAAAAATTTTTTTGAGTTTCAGTTCAAAGTATGGGGAACCCCCAAAATTTATTGTTTTTTTTTTTTTCTATTTTTGTGTAAAAATCTTAATGCGGTTCATAGAATACATCTTCTTACCAAGTTTGAACAGTATAGTTCTTATAGTTTCGGAAAAAAGTGGCTGTGACATGAACGGACAGACAGACGGACATGACGAATCTATAAGGCATTAAAATACGTATCCGTTTTTTGCCATTTGGCTACGGAACCCTAAAAACAAAGCAAAACTTTTACTTTTTTGTAAAGCTTTTAATAAAAAAGTTTGCTATGGTTTGAAAGCTCTTTTTATACTGATCAAAACATAATATAATTAGTTTAAAATTTAGATCGCGTTTTTATTTACTAGTTGTTTACTTTGGGATTGTCGTTAGACGCGAATAGCGGCTGGATTGTGAAGAATTATTCTTTACAAAAGGAAGTAAAAATCAGTGTCACATTAATAAAGTAAGTACAATTGTTTATTAGAACGTTATCTTATCACCAGTATTTAGATCTCCGACAAGTCTGTACTTCGGCTAATACCCTTCAAACTTAAGGTACTTTTCACGCTAACTTTTGACTGCCATCCAATGAGTAGGTTTGGTAAAACACGTACAGTTGCAATTTCGGCTATATCAATACACATGCATTATATATTTTAAGAAAGATAAAAGATCCAGCTTTCATTTTATGCAAGATTCAACCATAAAATAGAAAAATAAATAGTTATCAGAATCACCTTGAACAGGTCGCGTATTGTTTGCATGTTATTTTATAACATTTTTCCGAATATTACATAGAATTATGCAAACTGTAAATGTAAACAAATTAACAGTAACATTATCAAGAAGGAAGAGTTAAGGTAACCACTGGGACCAAAATTAAACGCTTCCTTCTTAACCATGAAACTTAAAAAGTTTTCCTAATAAGCTTGACTGAAAAGTCTTGTTATTATATGTCAAAATATTATTAAAATGAGAATTGTCAATTTCCGCGAGCATGTGTCGTCAGCCTGGTCGACAGCATCTGGGCAGCCGGCTTGCGGCTGGGAGTCGGCCGGGAGACGCGCGGTGGACGCAACACTTTCACTCTCGCGCGGTGCGACAACGCCGGCCGCGCGGACGGCGCAGTGCCACCGCGCCTTCGCAGCTGCTGGCCGCACCGATCGACTCTCGCGCATCATCATTACTGCTACCCAACTTCCGAACAACATCGACACCGGTGTCATTTTAGTGCTTCGCGCATCATCAACTATCTATCTAGTTGGTCTATTCGATATCTATGACGTTATGGAAATCGTACATCAATTATCCTGATCATCTCTAGTCAAAATTTATCAGTGATTATTGATTAATCGTTATCGTGTTAATATTATTTTTATCAAAACATGATCGCTGGTACGAGTGAAACTGCGATTGGGCTGTTAATTGTCGACCCGGCCTTTTGTGGACTCAATAAATATAGTATACATTTAAATCATATAAGGTGTTGTTGTGTAAGCGTCGTATGACTGAGTATCCAAACCGATGTCCAAAAACAGACGGTTGTCTCATAGAGAAAGTCGTAAATTCCAATATTTAAGTGAAACTATTGACTGAGAACGGATTTTGGTAATTGCGTTTGAACGTTATAACGAATGCTGCAAGAAGTACACTTTTGTTTGTTGTGTTGTGGGTGTACGATAACCCAATTTTTGCCATAATAACAAACTGGCCATACATCATTTACTAGACTAGTATTTGCCAGTCTAAATTCGGCCAGGGTTGATTTACGGACGTCTCATTTGTAGTGTCAAGGTTGGTGTTGCTGGACAGAACGGTCGCCGAGACGACGCGATGCGCACGAGGTGCTCTGCTCGCAGCTCTCTGTAAATAAATAATGATCTAATTGTACATATATGCTATTTCTGGCTCTGACTGATACGTCCAAGATACCGATTTGTACCTACTGTCATGTAAACAGTCTCACATGATTTTCGCTGGTAAAACAAAGATGAAATGATTGTCAGATTTACTTCTAAAAATTAAGAAAAACTTCGTATAAAGATATAATACTTTCGATTTCTTTAAATTCATCGAACAGGTATCTATCTGCTCGAAAGAAATCATTCGTTTCTATGGAAATATACGCACACTTTGCGAAGAATAACTGGATTTGAACCAGTCGCGAGAGTAAAATACATAATTTTCACATCAATATATATTTGAAAGTTAATCATGTCTTCAATAGCCTGACATTGGTAGCAGTTGTTTACTGACTAAACTTGAATAATAATGAAGATCGATTATTGAGTAAGTTAACATGCCTCATTACGATGAAAGTTTTATTTACGATGATAATCAAAATCAGCGGAGAAATAAAAGGAGTTACAGAGTTTACAAAAACGGAATAAATCCATTTTTAGAACCTAGCGAAGTACTACATGTCCTAGAAGAAAGAGGATCATCAGTTATAAAACGAAATATCAGAAATATTAAGCAGCGTGGCCATCGTTTTAAACCTGACTCGCTTCCAAGTGAAAATATCCATCAGAGCAAACGTACGGAAATATTAGTAGATCCATGCCCACGTTTTACTTGCTATGATGAAAAAAAATACTATGACTTACAAAACAACAATATCTTAGCGCTCACTACTTGCAAAAGTTTTGATAATTTAACATTGACCCAAGTTAGAAGCAATGGCGGCAAAGAAAAGAATATCAGAAACGGGTTTAGTCTGCAAAATTTAGTCGACGAAGAAAATATACAGCATTATGTTTCACCGAGAGAAGAACCCTTCTCAGATACAAAAAGGGGCGAGACAAGAAATTCATACTCTGTCGTTGATGGACGACGGCATCCCTTGCATCGAAGAGTCTCCCGCGGAACTGCGGCACCAGGTGTCGGCATCTATCGGCAAATAAACATCGAAGGAACAGCTCGAAAAGCAACACGGGGTATGATCATTTATTGACCTATTTCATATATACATATAATCATTTTACTATATTATTTCTAACGAATAAGTCACGTTCAAGCTTGTTTTCATCAGAGCGTTACTTAAACAATGTATTTGTGGTTGATCATATTATTATGGTTGTCCAGCCATCCATGTGACACGATTTCATCAAAACTGACACAATAACCTGATTTTACGTGACTACTGTGGAGGCTCGTAATATGATAGCATAGCATATTTCATTGTTGCATATATTTTAAAGATACATTAATACATACACACATTTCGACGACCAGTTTGGCCTAGTGGGTAGTGACCCTGCCTACGAAGCCGATGGTCCCAGGTTCAAATCCTGGTAAGGGCATTTATTCGTGTGATGAGCATGGATATTTGTTCCTGAGTCATGGGTGTTTTCTATGTATTTAAGTATTTATAAATATTTATATATTATATATATCGTTGTCTAAGTACCCTCAACACAGACCTTGTTGAGCTTACTGTGGGACTTAGTCAATTTGTGTACTAATGTCCTATAATATTTATTTATTTATTATTTATTTTATACAGTATATCGGTTGTATCGATATTGTAATCAATACTAGTTCTAGGTGGAAGCTAACGCCAAAACGATATACATCTCTTTTCCTACGTCCGCTATTTGTCGTTAAAATTAAGACTTAGATATCTCCTTCTATTTTATGCCCAGCGAAATAGACACGGGAATCTGTTAGCATTAGGAATCGCAATATTTTTGAAAATGATATCTAATTGTTTCGATTATAATGTGGTTGAGCAGAAAAACTGATGGTACCTATGTTTTTGTTTGTTATTATTACACCTGCAGATGCAGGTGGTTAACGGAAATAGGTAGTAGGTAATCGATTTAGTAAATTTTTAGTCATAATTATGATAATTGAGGTCAATTCTGGCTGGCCATTCGATACTAGTACTTTGTGTGACTTACATAATGAAAGGCATTAAAATACGAACGTGGGTTTATGAAACGAACGAAGTGAGTTAGGCATTATACATACCTAATTAATTCAGTACCCCTAGTGTAAATATTTTCGACAGCGAAACGTGACGTACGCGTTTGCGTTAAGTGTCATTTTGTATGAGTTTTTTGACTTTCCAAAACGTCCCGCTTGGCGCGCTGTTCAAAAACCCATACAAAATGAGACTTAACGCAAACGCGTACGTCACGTTTCGCTATCGACTAAATTTACACTAGGGGTACTGTACAGTTACATACACTGTTTTATCCACTCATATATTACGAGCCTTCTATGATATGCTCAGGATCGGCATTGTGGAATCGTTGCTCTATCCCGGATATCAGGTGATGTGTTCGAGATCAGATTTGGGCAAAAATTAACTTGAATAAGAAAAAGAATAAAAACAGTAATTTTATTCTTGTTCCCATCGATTTGAATAAGAATCATTCTTGCACTCGTTATTTTAGAATAAAAAGAAAGTGAATAAATCATGTGATTTTTATTTCAAATGAAGAATAAAAAAAATGGAATAATTATTCCAAATGTAGGATCATTCTAAATAACGTTTAATTTAATCAAAATGTTATTCTGAATTAAGTTAACTTTTGTAGTACAATCGGTTTGTAAAATGAATTTCACATAAGATTTTCATTTGGCGTTTCATTAGCGTAGCAGTGTGCCTAGCCAAGATGCCAATCGTTTGGGCATATTAGTGCGATAGAGAGACAGAATTGTTTCGTTGTCGTAGCGTAAACAATTGGCATCTTGGCTAGCCAAAATGCCAATCGTTTGCGCATTTAGTGCGATAGAGAGACGATATCGTTTCGTTGTCGTAAACGATTGGCATCTTGGCTGGGCCCCCAGAACAGCAAAAATGTACATTCATGCTTTGGTTATCAAATTAAAAACATTACGGTTACTAAAACTATGCTATTACATAAAAATAGCGGCCAAGTGCGATTCGGACTCGCCCATGAAGGGTTCCGTACCATTTATGACGAATTAAAAAAAAAACTATTTACTAGATCTCGTTCAAACTAATTTTCGGTGGAAGTTGGCATGGTAATGTATATCATATATATTTTTTAGTTTTATCATTCTGTTATTTTAGAAGTTACAGGGGGGGGGGGGGACACATTTTACCACTTTGGAAGTGTCTCTTGCGCAAACTATTCAGTTTAGAAAAAAAATGATATTAGAAACCTCAATATCATTTTTGAAGACCTATCCATAGATACCCCACACGTATGGGTTTGATGAAAAAAGATTTTTTGAGTTTCAGTTCTAAGTATGGGGAACCCCCAAAATTTATTGTTTTTTTTTTCTATTTTTGTGTGAACATCTTAATGCGGTTCATAGAATACATCTACTTACCAAGTTTGAACAGTATAGCTCTTATAGTTTCGGAAAAAAGTGGCTGTGACATAATTGGACAGACAGATGGATATGACGAATCTATAAGGGTTCCGTTTTTTTGATATGAGAGTGATGGGTAATGTTTCATGACTTACCTGGCAACACGTTAGTTAGGACGTGGTAGGGGTAACCGGAAGCAAAGGAGAGTGTTGTACAGACTCGTTCACTTGGATTGGGGAAGTCAAAGAGACGACATCTTGATGGTAACGGGTTGAGCAAGGTTATTGAGGCACTTCCATTTTATAATTAGAGCAATCGGATATATTCATAATATTTTTATATTAATTTTCGAGTAATTGTGGAAATTCTGTACCCTAATTCATAAGCTATCGAATGATTATTAATATTTTTAAATATGAGATAGGTAAATTGACAGATAATGGTATATAAACCAAGTGCAGTCGTGTTTGGCCCCATAAAACTTTGAAGGAGTGCATTTTTAAAATGGTTGAGTAAAAACATAGGTATGGGGGGTGATTTGTCGATAAAATTTATTGTACTATATATGGTTAACGGCTCCATTACACATGTACAAACACATTGTATACAAAGGATTACTAAAACAGGCCACTGTACTCCTAATTTCCTCGTTGTATCGCAATACTGATACGTTGTGCGAGGAAGTCACCAGTTACGAGAACCAGACGCTTCGCGTATTCGGCAAAAAAACTTGCGCGCGCTGGGACCCCATGGACCTGAGCTGGGAGTTTCAACGCCAAATGGTACGAAGTGGTACTCTCTACCGTGGCTCTTATAGATTTATTACGTTACAAAATTTCGGCGCGCTGCGCCCGCTTTTACATTAGTCCGTTGGAGGTGGGACGGTGCCAGCGTGTTTACGCAGGGAGCATCCCACACTAACAAGGTGGCAAGAGTTGGTGGTATAGATGGTGGAGGCTTGATATATATTGCTAAAATTCATTTCAAATTGGCTCTCCACCCTTGATGTAATTTTCATCGGCAAATCTATTCAGTAAAAGGTGAAAGCCTAAGGGGCTTCCATACATTTATATTCCACAACACTAGTCGCAAAACAAAAAAACCTGATCGCAGCTATGAGTTCTCAAACTACCCCATTATCAAGTAATATGACTTAATGTGCAACGTGTTATCCAAGTGCAAGAGTATTTCCAGTTGCGGCAGTCGTGTCCGAGCAGGAGCCTGAATATTAAGAAGTTAAATATTGAAGAGCTTGGACGTGACCCGCCCGCGGGCGGATGTAGCAACTTACAATACTTGCCGTAGTTGCCGTGGGGATTGCTTCCGACGAACCACTTTAAGTTTGATGACTGATGACGTCTTGATGTTACGCATGTCGAGGTCTAGTCATACTAGGAACGAGCTCACTGTCGAGGCAATATTAATATGATTCGTGAGTAAGGATCGGTGGTCGTCGCGCTCATGTTTTCGCGGCTACAGTGCCAGTCGCCGCTCGCCGCGTCTTCGCGCTCATCCTGCAGTCGCCTGCCAGTGTATTTATAAACCCGCGCGTCACCGCCACTGATAAACCTATGTTTACTACAAACCACATAGCTTTGATTACTATTCCTGCTGTGCAGTTAACTGGATACGGATTAAGGACCTCGGAGAATCTCACTTGTGACTGTAATACAATTATTGACTTACGTCATTGCTCTTGAATCATTTTTGTAAGTAGGCGTATTGATTAATAATATTATTCATTTTTAAGGTTAGGTAGTGTCTAGGATATACATTATTTTATTACATTTATTTCATTTTCCAGTGTAATTTAATGTAACTAGATTTGAAAAATGTATTTTTAATATCTTAGTATTACTAATATAATGACAACAATCATGCGTAATTTCGTACCTGAGATCATCACTGTCCATATTTGTTCTTGTCCTTGTTATGATGTTGACGTTTTATAGCTTTATTTAATTCGATGTTCCTTCTTTATAGATCTATAATGTGTATTCAAGTCGTTTTAACAAAAAAATAGTCTAATTGCATAACTTATTTGTATCAAAAGGTTTAAAAATGCTAATGCTTAATTTTATATAGGTATAATCTTTTAAAAAACGAATACCTAAATAATGTTCTAAACAGATTGTATTGTATCAAAATTCATGATAAAGCACTCAGATACAGATTATGTTGTCTATTAAATGTACTGATTTATTGCTATATGGCATTTATGCACATATTAGAATGGGAAAATTGGTTAAATGGCATTGGTACTTGCGAGCATCAATCTGATAATTGCGAATTAGCGTTAGGGGGGAATAGTGGGTGCCTAAACGAGTTGGTTCGTTGTGCTTGCAGAGGGCGACGGGTCCGGCGAGCCAGGCTCGGGGCACCGCGGCTCGCTGCGCGGCGCCAACAAGCTCGCGCGGCGCGCGCGCTCCTTCAAGGACGACCTGCTCGAGCGCATCTCCAACATGCGCTCGCCGGCGCAGCAGCACCATCCGCCGCATCTGTCGTCAGCCATCCGGTACGTGAACAATACTACCTATTGTTATCGCAATACCGTCCAACTGTTTCCGCATATCCAGTATGATACATACTCTACCTTTATTGACGACAGCGAATGTTCCCTATATTTTTCACGTTTTATTCCCTAATTTTTATCATGAAATAAAACCTAAAGTGTATGTAGTATTTTTTTTTTTCACATTTTCCTTCACAAATCATTTTTTATCTTCATGAAAAAATAATGAAAAAATATTTTGGAATGTACAATTTGAGCTCTTTCAAATGATAGCCCACTTGACCTAGTAAGTACTTAAGACTTTGAAATTTTGCCCGCCCCTCCTTCCCCCATAATTAATTAAAAAAAACCTTTGAATGTGTCTGGGTTAGCGTTGTTCATAATTATTCCAAATCGATAGCTTAAGTGGTTCTTGAGATATTTAGCGATGTGACAGATAGACAGACGGACGGACGGACAGAGTTGCACCATAAGGGTTGTTTTTGTACCATTTTGGTACGGAACCCTAAAAAAGGGTACGAATATTCATGTGATGTTACTATAGGAAACTATGGTACGGCAAGATCGCAACGTACCTAACTCGCACATTAACTCCTGTGTCCTATATGAAATCCTATCAATACAATGCAATTTTATCTATCACCTCTCAGAATAGACTCGAGTTAGCCTGAAAAGAAAAGAAAATAAATAAATGCAGTTAAACCACGCGCAAAATAACAAGAGTAAACACTGAATAAGACGCAGTCGTCTATCGTTTAAGTGTAAAACAAATTGAATCTAATTTTATTCTAACATTTACGTCACACTAAGTAGTCGTATAAGCAAAAAACTTTCGCAACATTCGTCCTTTCCGCACCCCACTCGCGACGGCTTACTGCACCACGATATATATTATATTTCTGTAGTTTTCATATTGGTTTATTTGTCATTAAATAAAACAAGACCAACATGTCAATATGACCGTCAACAGCGTTTACCTCATCTTGTAGCATGACTCATTAGGACTTATTAACGTTAATGTTAACCATATACGAGCTCGATTCGATTCGGGTCAGTTTTGCGTTTAATTTGGTGGGGTTAGGACGCTTTCGTTTGTACAGTTTTGAATTAAACTACGAAAAATTAACATCTAAAAGAAGTTGCGGTGGTATTCGGCAAAGTTAGTGCTATGCAGTTCATTTCGCATCTGTAGCAAAAGATAAAAGATATACTTAGCTCTACTAAAAAGTGCGGGCGTCTGGAAAATGAGCATTGATAGAAGACGATAAGGTCTACATTCATATGACAACAGGCCCGCGACGGATATCCTGAGGTAGTTCTCCGGTGAGTTGACGTCAGGTATGAAAGGGGTGGGTTTTCTTAACTTGTATTATGTCAGTAGTTTTCTTAAGTCTAGTCTGCGAGACACCCGCGAGGTAGCAGTACCGCTCCAGTTGCAGATTAAAGTGATTTTATTAATACATTTAGGGAAGTGCATTTAATGTCTTAATTTATAGCAAGTTGTTTAATATTTTTTACAATAAAAGTACGACAATTAGAAAATACGTGCTATAGTATCATGACTAATTAGAAAAAAAAATCTTATTTTATATTAGAAATTAAATATCAAATTAACAGTACATATTAGCTGTTCCCTGGGGAAAACATACGAGAAAATCAAGAGCTTGAAACAGGAAAATTGTTACTTGGGACTAAATAGTAATACTTACCTCGCGATTGTGAATGTCCTTATTCCATTTTTACATTTTGTACCGTACCTAACTTCCTCAGGAACGCAGCGCAGAATCATTATTTAATGAGTTGTAGACACGGGGATGATATCTACAAACAATATTATTTCTTATCTGAATTGATAATTTACATACATAAGTTCGCTATCTTATGCTGACAACTTCATAAGAAAGTGTCCTTGATTTTAACAGTTTTATCTCGACCGCCGTAGAGAACAATAGTGAGGCGCGTGGGCGTTATGATAATGTAGTTTGATGTAAACGGTTTAAAAATTATATGTGTAACAGCTGGTAATCTTGTGCAGAATTGCGTAAAGTAGCATTACGCATTGTCGCTCGGGTCGCTATCGCGGGGCGTCGATAGTGTAGAGTAGACAAAACGACAGTGAGTCACGAGTGCAACGCTCATTACCACTCATTAGCGACGTCGTCCGCTGAAATCTCATTACTTTAGTGAACTTTAAAGTGATTATGTTTTAATACACTCTCGCGGAGACCATTACTAAAATGTTTTTTATTTGTTCTTTAGTGGTCGGTCACGGTTTTTTACAATAATCGTTCGCCGGGCCTAGTTTCGGTGTAAACATTTCAACATTGTGGCAAGTGTGATCGAGTGAACCGTTTTGTAACAGATAACTGAGATCAGACTTTGACAATGTCTCAGTCCGTGCGCTCGCCGGTCGGTGGTTGGTTCAACAAACGTACAAACAAGTTTCATCGGAGGCTCGTTAACAATGACAAACGGTATATTTCTCATTAACATATACATTTCATATATTTATTTGTTGATGTCACGTTATTGTTTTGTTACTGGCGTGTGAAGTGTGTGTGATATGAATTGGATATCCCTATCGAAACTGACTCATTTTTAGGGTTCTGTAATTACAGGGTTAAGAAGGGTTCCTCCCTTCTCTACGTCCGTCCGTCTTTCTGGTAGCTTAGCTCAGACTCTTAAGACGTAAAAGCAACACAAAATGAATCAAAGAGATGAGAAGGCTCGAAACAGCACACGGAGGATTTCTAAAAGAGGTTACGATTATGATAAACAATACTTATTGCAATTCATTATTAATTTTGTAATAAAAACAATATTATCACTATAGGTAATTCAATACAGCTTTATTTTGTACCAATATTATAAAAATGCACAATGTTTACAGCTGATGTTACCTAAATAAAAACAAGTAAATGGCTATTATGACGATTAAATATTTCGTAGCATATAGTTGTGATTAGCGTTGGGCAATTTCTGAAACATTTCACATATTTCCTTAACGGTGATATATTTCAACTCTTGAAAATTACATAATTGACAGATGTTTCTGATACAAATGTTACCGAATATATTTCACTTAAATTTCATGTAACCTATCCGCTACTTCTGACGTCAGTAGAACGGATTGTCATGGAATAAATCGAGATTAAGTGACAGTAGCTGCGTGGCTAAGGGGTAATCGTACACGGTTGTTATACGATCGGTGGAAGTTCAAGACCACGTTACGCTGCGCCCCATTACCATTCTTTTAATTTTTTAAACATATCAGCTATTTGTTTTGCTTCGTATGTATATATTAAACATATATGATATTATATACCTACATGATATTTCATTTTAATCTCTCATACATGAAATTTCATTTTTCTCTCTCAAATTCATTATCCTAATAAACCATAATATTCGTAATTTTTTTATTGAGCATTATAGACTCCGCTTGGCGTTGCATTCCATTTGACATGCGGTTAATTCCGATATAAAAAAAATGTGAACAGTTTTGAGACAAGAAAGCAGGGGCAGAGCTTTAATTAAATATCTAAACATATTATAATATCAAAGTCGCCTCGTCACGCCGCGTCTATGCCTGTTTGCTAAAAACTCGATAAACAAGAAAAAATAAAAGTAATATAAGTGAAATTTTCAGAAACTTACATGAAATTTAAGTGTAAGTTTCACTTTGAAAACTTAAAAGCTGCCCATCACTATCATGATACGAATTACTTTTATTTTAACTTAAATTGAGCAATGGTAGAATATTTTATTGCATTTTGGAAGATAAATTTATAATGACATTATTGTGACTAATTGCTCATTTTATTTTCATTGGACCAACTTAATTATGTTACCAAGTTTAACAAGTGTTAGCCTGTTTAGGGATACTTCATAGACTTTATGCCAAATATAAATTATAAACTGAAATATATTTCATAATACTGACTTTTATAGTAAAGAAAAAGAGAACTAGCCCTCCCAAGTCCCAAGGGCCGGTGGCCTCCTAAACTTATTTGTTTATTCTCACAGCTCTGAGCATAACCCGATATGCACTTGGATTGACTTTTATTTTATTTTAGCAAGCGTTTGCGGCGTATGTATAAATGGGGACTCTTGTACATTAGAATGTGTAATCAGTGAAATTTGTCGTGTACCGCGGTGCAAAAAAACTTACGTTTTTCGTAATACATTCCGAGCTGTGACATTACTTAAGCATTTTTAATTTACGTTAATAGTCTTTCGTTACTATGGCCTCGCAATATTCAATTAATATCTATGTATGCAATTTTTAATGGCTTTAGTGCCTATTACTATATAGTTAAAATTAATAGTAGCCATTTTTATAGTCTGGTAAACTTATTCGTCAGTTGATACTTTTTAATTCTATTTATTGGACATAATATAATAGGAAAGTACAGCGTGGTCTGAAATCTGATCTCCAAAAGCTCTGCACTCAATTATTCATTATGAATGAAATGATTCAATGACGTGGGCATGCAATTTTGATATTCTCCACCAATACATCTTAGAGCAAAGCAGGAAAGATTTCTCGAAGTATAGTAGTAGTAACTTAACATTGAGTGTTATGCACAGAAAAAATGTACTTCTAAAGTGGACTTACTATTTATTCATTATACCTACTATTTAAAATGATCTGATGTGTAGGTAGGTTCTTCGATATATTGTTCAATATTAATGATTGAAACCATTATTTACTAATGAGGAGCACAGAAGAACCATACAACCCCAAGGCTCAGAGACTCCCACATGTGTTTGTTTCAGATATAAGCTATGTTCTATTCTATATGATTTCCCGAAGGAAATCAGTGTTCTTTAAATTGTTTGCAATATCGGCGTTCCTACGTTATTATGTTGTTGTTCCAGGTCGCACTCGCCGCTTAGTCCCAAGATACGCAACATGGCGTCCAAGGCAACTACGGCTGAGGAAGGGGAGTTAACACCGGCCAAAGAACTGGAGGGGCTAGTCAAAGAAGTGCGTTATTAGTGTTATTACCTACTCTTTTGACTGAGTATATTAAATACACGTGGAGAAATTATTAATAAGAAAATACATTTACGGAAAATAAATATTCATTAATCCTATCCACCTATTTCAAGATTCTTTTTATATTATTCAGTTAAAAATGTCTTATAATTTCTGATCACGTCGCCGATGTCACCTTGTATAAACATAGGTCAGAAAAATTTATAAGGCCAAAAGGGTAACTCTCAAATTGCTTATGAAATTCGAAGGAATTCTTTACCTACTCTTATTTATGAATTTCATCATCAAGTTATTTATGCTAAATACCTTGATAAAACTTTTAGGTAATCCTCCTATTGGCTGTTGAAAGTGCTATCCGTGAAAAAAGAAAGAATACTAAATACGGCGTCGAGACCCAAGATATTTTCCTTGTGTCCCGTTCTGTTTACCAGTCAAATGATTTAATGTGAATGCCGCCTTCCACAGGTAACCTTCGGTTTGAAACATTTCTCCGATGTTATTACCAAGAGAAAGCTGGAAATGCTCCCTGACAACGGCACTATTGTTTTCGAATCTATCGCTAATATTCATAAAGGTAAGCATTATAAACATAATTACCGTGAACATTATTATTCCTTAAGATGTAATGTTGGAATTAGGCCTTATTTTGGAGATCCTTGCGTCAATCGATTTGTCTTAATAGTTCAAGTATGATTCATTACTTATATGTGGACACAAAATATTTTGAAACTTTTCTTTTATTATGTGCCAAGTGGCGTATCTTTTTATAGGGTTTTTTTAAATTAATAGAATATGTTTATCATTTATAGTTTTTCATTTTGAAGGATTAGGTTTTATAACGCCTATAACTAGTTTGTTGGTTAACAAACTAGTCACTCTCACTAAATGACTATTATCACTAAATTATTATTATTATTTTTATTAGTATTCTGACTTAATTTTTCGTGTCTGATCGTCGACGCTAATAGTAAAATTTCGAATAAGTAAAGAAGTATCGTAAATAAGAATGAATATAATTTTACGCGATTAATTTATGAAATAACCGAATGTATTATCTGTTTCAGCAATAAAGCCATACAGCGGTCGGTCGCCGTCGCTGCTGAGCGCCGTGAAACGCCTCTGCAATGCGCTAGCGACGCTGATCCGTCTGTGCGACGAGATCGCGGCCGTGAGTTTGCGCGCGGACGCGGGCAACGAGGAGATGGACGCGTCGGCGCTGTCGGCCGAGCACGTGTCCACGGTGGTGAAGGGCGTGACGGCGGCCGTGGAGGAGGTGGCCGCACTAGCGCAGCAGCATATGGCGCGCCCGGCCCTGTCTCCGCGCCCCGCACTCGTATCGCCGCGCGCTTCTACGCAACGGAACTCTTTGCCCGGTATGAATGCTCCTGCCAAGAGTATTAAAAGTGGTGAAAAGAGCGTGCCAGTAACCGCTGATAGCGGCGCTGGAGGGGCAGCATGATCGCCGCGCTTCGCTCTAGTTTTTCCACGCGCATCCTTCTACATAATTCTTTGACACTTATAGCGATATGTATACTGTGAAAGTATGTATACTCGTACTTCTGATCAAGTTATACTGCTATGAGTGGTATTCCGCTCACACTCTCTCATTAGGCAAAATGTGATTGGTGAATGTTGGATAGGTGGAATACCACCCTATGGTATGGTTACAGTGTTGAAAATGATTATGTTTTCGTTTTTTTTTTCTATTAAGCCAACTTTAACCTTTGAACGTTCCGGATCGGAAATATAAAACGTATAAAAATTCAAAAACTGAAATTTTGCGGGAGCCCCCCTCTTCATTTATGTTTGTAACATTTCAGACATTCCGTTAACGCCGAAGGAGCGGTCGCTGCTGACCGGCGACTCGGGCCCGGAGTCGGCGGTGGTGCGCGCGTCGCACTCGTCGGAGTCGGTGCTCGACGCGCCCGACTCGCCGCCGCCGAAGCCGGCTCGCCCCAACAGGTTCGTCTTCCATCTAATACTTTATTCTCGCGCTCGTATGTTACGTTATTTGAGATGTACTATAGGGCACATTCGTGGCGAACCACCTTAAGGGCGAAAATCTTATTAACGTCTTGTAGGCGGTGAGGCGATAAGACAAAAGTGACAACCAATAGTATGACACTTTAAAAAAAGGGTGTCAAAAAAAAAGGTTAGCTCAGGTAAAGCTTATTGTCGTAGATTGTCTTTGTGACGGCCGGCATTTGTAAACTAAGAGAAGGAATCCAAAATGCATCCTAATTGGTTATCTAATATCTTTATGGGGGGCGAAGGTTAGTCTAAACAACAAATTAAGATAAATAATTCTAAATGCATCATAATTGGTTATCTCTATCGGAGGCGGAGTTTAGCTCGTAAGGATCGAGGTAAAAGTTTTCTGAACTGGTTCACCGCGAATGTCTCCGATTGTACAATGTGACATACGCTTACGCATTTAATAGTTATTTGCAGTACATATGGTGCTAATTTACCGCCCTAGTGCGGTTAACTAGCACTTACGATATACGTGCGTATGTCGAAAATTTAAAGGGCCACATGTATTATGAAACGTTGTACAATACACGTGCGAAACGTTCCTGTCCAAGTGCGGAAAGTAGGCAATCCGCAATGAGCATGTATAAATTAAAACATGACCGAAGGGAGTGTTTTAAATCGATACGAGTTGCGAATTGCCTATTCGATGTGTTCTGTACGTTTCACAATATATATAGCCCTTTAAAATTTCGACATAGGCATGGAAAGTGTTCATTCCTGCACTAGTGTACATTAATATGGTGGTACTGAGACGATATTAAGACGATTTTGAATCAATTTCTCAAACATTTATAATTTCATGAGAACATTAATTAAGGTGTGGCCGCTATATAGTGAGAAACGTCTATGGACAGAGAACGCACCTAATGCTAATAAAATACAATTTTACGCATCAATACTTTTAGTGAATCGGTATATAAGCAAAATATTACAAATAGATGTAATATTCATCTTATTCAATTAGTTAACACGAATATATGACACTTTTCTCCTAACATGTAAAATCCTGTTATACCGCAAGTAGCTCTTAGTACTTGAGCAAGGTCATTAACCATCGAGTTTACGACGCCTAAGCCAACTGATTAAATTAGTAGAAAGGCTGACTGACGAGTCTCGCGCTGACATTCGCGTACCTATTGCTAAACAGCTCTCTCGGAAGCGAAAACTTAGGGCCGACGTTTACTGGTCGCGGGCTATTTTGAAGACTATGAAAGTATAGGCTAATAAACATGTATCTTAGCTAATAATTTTATTTACAATTGGGAGCGAAAATCTTTCTGGTTGGTCATATGACCAAAATATGTAAAAGAGATAGAGTTGACACACAAAATAAAAGCAACTATATTTACATATTCATAAAAACTAAGGTGTATGCCATTGCGAGAAAATGTCATTGAATGTGTAATCTCGCCTCGAGTTCCATAAGGTCGGATGTGAATAAAGTAAATTTTTCAGGAAAGCTAATTTGTTGAAACTACATAAATAGACACATTTGTTTACCAATGTAACATAAACTATGTAAATTACTAGACAAACCATTTGTTTTATTGAATTAGGTCTTTGCACTTTTTATTCTCGATAAGTGAAAATGTTTTAAGTGTTTTCTGTTTTATTTAACACACGATATTTATGAAGAAAATATCAGATCCGACTCGATTAATTTTTTTTCTATTTGAGCAGTACTAAAAAAATCCTACACCTAGTATTGTTACTAAAGTTGTCTATTGATACCTGCATTTTAGGTACATTAAGTCTCAAGTCACTGACCAAATTTCAAAATAGCAAACGTTTCAGCGAGAAAAAGACGGGTGTTAAAATAACTTTTTATGCCTCACGGAAATAAGGAAATCATCAAATCCGACCTCTTGTACTTTCTGACTTGGAAACTAAAATTGATAGAAATGCCAGAGTCAATTTGTTAGAAAGAGGATGCACTATTTATTACCCTTAGAGCGTTTTTACATTGTAGGATCCGATATCAGATGTAGGATCCTACATCCGCGTGGTCAGGCCGCGGGGCGCCTTCCTTAGCGATCACGCACACGAATAAATATTATCGATCTTTATGAGTTCTGCGCAGCTTGGCACCACAGGACTATCCCCAGTCCTCAGTGAGTGTGTGAAAGCACTTACTCACAGATTAATGTGTTGTAGGAAAATGGAGCTGGCCCCACCTCTACCGCCCAAGCGGCGCTCGGCGAATGAAAACTCCCTCATAGCACAATCAATTGACAGGTGAGTCGTTTATAATACGGAAGGTAGAGATAGTTTATAAATTACTCAATGTCATTCTATGATATATTACAACAATAAGCGCATAGTTTTTCCACCTGCGCATAATTACACTATGGAAATTAATTAATCATATTTCTTGTAGACTATCATACACAAGTTACTTAGTTGAATGAAATGCAGTTCAGGTTTACACAGGCCTTTGGAACAAAATGTATTTTTGACTAATTAAGGTCTAAATCCATGTGTTAGAATATTTTGTACCTCTCGCGTCGAATGATGGTACACTGTGACAGTTCTTTTTGATTTAGACTACTGTCACATATAATGTTTGTAATAGTTAAGCATATAAAGTTATTTAGAAATGTAACTTTTAAGTTATAAAATAGTTATCTACGATACAAGTGCAGAAAATAGGAAATTCGCAACGAGTGGTGATAAATTAAAACTCGACCGAAGGGAGTGTTTTTACGAGTTGCAACTTACCTATTCTCACGTGTATCGAACAAAGTTTCGACATATGCACGGAAAGTGCTCATTCCCGCACGCGTGCACTGTAAAGAACTATTACGATACAAGTGCGAAAAATAGGAAATACCTTACACCCTAAACAAATGACAATAGTATATACATGATATATTTCGTTTCAGACTGTCCCTGCAGTCTCACAGCAGCGGCTCGCTGGACTCGATGCTCAACGTGTCCAACGAGGAGGACCGCCACGCGCACGACTCCAACAGCCACGACCGGGTCTTCGTCACGCCGCCGTCTTCCGACCTAGTCGGTCAGTATGTTACCCTCTTTACATCACATCTATTATCAGATGGAGCATAATGTCGTCTCGCGGTCACCATATATTACGCTCCCATACTTATGTAGTATGAAAAAGCGCGCACATCGGTAGCACATGATTTGATTCTATGATTTTAACTTAACTGTGTAGTTAATGTGCCTGTCTGTCCTTAATCTTAGCCATGCGATATTCATTCAATTATTTTACTTTTTGCAACATACAGTTCGGTCGTCTGCTGGGCTGACGTTGAATTTACTGACCTTGCCATAATCGTATGTAGTCAGTCTAGCGTAAACGGCCGTGGTAATCTCGCGGTATATGTGCCGCGGCGTAAATTTGATGTAAATTTTGGTACGATTGAACCATGCATAGGTACAGGCCACTTGCACAACGACAGCATACATGAAACTGCCAGTACCGCCGTTTTAGATTTTGAGTTGTTATCTGCATACTATTTTTAACTACTAATCAATTGTCATTCGATCGTATTGTATTCGTATCGTATGATACGTCATTCGCCTCCTAAATTGCAAGAAAAAAACTAAATGTTTCATGATTGTGTGACTCATGTCTTTGTTATATGAGTGTGTACAAAAAGCAACTTGCCGGATTTAAGTTTACATATTTTTCTGACCACTACATCGTTCGATCACTTTCAACTCATTCACGAACAGCTTTGTAAAATCAACCTGTTCTATGTTACATTGCAGTGGATATAGAAAGCTATGCAATTCTTAATGCGATCACAATATTGTCGTTTGAAATAAACCCTATGATAGGCGTAAAAAGTAGGATACTCAAAATTTACGCATATTTTATAACTGATTTTACATCTGAGGTTTTATCCTAATTTACTTTGCTTGCTCGCCTTGCGAAAAATTATACTCGAGGCGAACTTTTTTTACCTTGCTCTGCGCTATGCGAATGTTTTTATTGACCGACCGCTAGCGAAGGCCTCCATTTCAGCTTGGGCAAAAATGCTTTCAATTTCAGATTTTTTAGGAATATGTTCATAATGGTGGAAATTGACATAAAGGACTTAAATGCCGGTAGAGTGAGCCATTGTGAGTTGGCTGTGATAATGACTTAACAAAATAAGTATTTTAATTATTATTTTTTTACGTTTATCGCGAGGTCTACAGTTCACAAAGCTACTAGTATATTCAGCATTACATTTACTGTTTATTCTGTTTATTTTACGCACAAGTATAAAATATATGTATATGAATTATTTGCTTATAAGTCTAATTGGACGTGTAAACAAAAAGGATCTAAACCGAAAACTTTTGTTTTTTGGCGTAAGATATCAATTACGAGTATCGACGAATTCTTGTTTTGCTAGTCCAAAATAACATTATGGATAACGCGAGTTATTTATTTTATTAGTAACACAAGATTCCAACTTTTTATTTTGTATCTGCATTTACTAAATTTCAAGTAACTCCACCATAGATAATAAGAGATAAGAGCGGTAATAGATTTGGATGGTTTTATTACAGGATCAGCTTGATATTATTCTTGAGAAACTCGAGAAGTCTAAACCTGACTGAAAAATGTTCACCAACATATATTCTATTTGTATTTAAAGAGAAGGCCACATTCTGACATAAAAATTTGTTGAATTAAAATTTTTATTAACAGTTGGGTCTCCAAACTATAGGGCTCCTATTAATTTTGTAAAAAGTCCTTTAAATTTCGTAAAAAGATTTTGAATGTTCTCAATCCTGCTGTATTTTTATAAGAGCCCTTCAGAATTGGTTTGTGTTATTGTGCAAGTGCAGAAAATAGGAAATTGTAAATTACGCACGTGTACCGTACAACGATTTACAGTACAAATGACTCTTCAAAGTTGCGACATATAGAGGGAAATACCCCGCATGCGTGAACTGTGCAGTAGCACCATATGTACTGTAATAGTACATTACGATACAAGTGCGAAAAATAGGAAATTCGAAACGAGTGGCGATAAATTAAAACACGACCGAAGGGAGTGTTTTAAATCGACACGAGTTGCGAATTACCTATTCGCACATGTATCGTACCACGTTTTACAGTACATATGGCCCTTTAAATGATCGACACAGTAACGTAATATGCTAATTTTCGCACTAGTGCGGTAAAGTAGCACCATATGTATTGTAAAGGAATATTACAGTTCAGTGTAACTGCAGGTATTTCCCAAAGTGAATCATGTGTTTGCCTTTAGTCAGCAGCGGTGATTTCACCCATGTTGTTTTTTGGATCCGTCTATCAAGTTATCACACAATGGTTTTATTTATTTATTATTATTTTGCTATTTTAAGAATATATCAATTGCAATTGCAAGTGTAGTGAATGAATGATAGGATCAAACCTTTTGTACATACCATCTTTAAAATTCATTACATTTACATGTTACTAATTAGCATATAAACTTATCAATAAATAAATAAACGCGGTATTTCAGATTTACTAAAATAATCATTCAGAAATACGAGATGATATAAGGTTGTCAAATGTATAATTTTGGTGACGGGAGTTCTTTCAAAAGTATTTTATCTTACACTTCTTAACATTTTTCTAGATATTATAAAAAAGGCACAAAATCGGGTCACTTGACACCTTAAAGTCCCTGGCCTGGTTAAGCCCATTTCATATTCTCATCGAGCAACAAAACTCCTCATTTTGACATTCGTGTTTGTTAGAAAGAGACAAAATTTAACAGCAGTTTCCTAAGTGTTACGAATAAGGGGCTTATATATACGCAATGAAGTAGCATTTGGACACCGGTGCTACTACCAGGCTAAATGGCCAGACTGTATAAAGTGTTGTTACCCTTACAGGCATATGCAGCTGCAACAGCGGCAGCGAGATGCGCTCCTCGCTCGAGTCGCAAGAATCTCACGCCAACAGTATTAACGTCCACTCGCACTCGAACCACAATCGGTACGTCCACCAGTATGTATATCGTGCTTTGTTGTTTTTACTTTAATTTAACGTATAATCCGTTGATAACCTCATCTTCCTAGCAGGATTCATCACACCTATGTCTTGGTGCTGAATTGTAACTGACATAAATCTAGAACACGCCAAAATTTTAGTACATAAGATTGTAAATAAATCGATATTGAAGGTCTACTGGAGCGTAATATACCTATATTGAATATAGTTCCAAAAACTATAATTTCATTTCAGCCTCAGGATTTGATATAATATACTACATACTTTGTGATGACCAGGTCACTGGGCACTGCCCGATATGATTACAGTATGTTTAAGTAGTCCAAGCCAGAGTTATTAGCAGATTAGTTAATAATATAACCTCAACAGGTTTTTTTTTCAAATATTCGTTGATGTTAACCAATCCTTTGCCATCCGCCTTATTTTAGGTCCATCTGCGAAAAGTATCCTACACAATCAATGCCACTAAAATAGTAATTGAGAGCTGTTACTTCTTCAAAATAGGTTCAAGTCGGTATGACAAATATTTCTTATATATATTTTATTAATTTCCTTCCTGTTAATTAACGGCTACGCTTGCTACAGTCACAAGTAGCTTGCTGAATCGATAAATCATGAGGACACAGCATTATTTTTATCTTGCAATCTCCTGGAATGTATTAATAACTCATACATGTAAAAGTTTTTATTCTGTGTTATTGCTTGAAGTTTGCTTTTGTATAAGGTCTATCGTAACACTTAACGCACTCAAATACGTTAAGAATGATAAAACGTTTTTATACCCTACATTTTGGATACAAAAATATTTTATCACCACTACTGGGAGCAGTTAAGCCCTTGCAGGATCTTAATTTAACTTGACTTAGCTCTTGATCTAAAATGGAGTTGGGCGGGATATGTTGCTAGGCAGAGTGACGGCAAGTGGACTAAAATGTTAACAGAGTGGTGGCCGCTTTCGGATGAAAGAAGCCCCTGGCGTCCGATGGCACGTTGGGGGGTCGACATTCGGAAGATTGTGGGTCACTTCTAGATGAGATTAGCTCAGGACCGGGCCAAGTGGCGTACTAGAAGAGTGGCCTATGCTCAGCAGTGGACGATAAAGGGCTGATATGATGATGATGATGAATCTAGCTTGACTTCAGTTTTTGTGTTCATTCATTAACGTCTCCGCAACATTTGAAAAACGCATTAAGTAATCTATTGTTGATATTCTACATTTACAATTTTCTTTAGCCTAGTCGAATTTTCCAGGGCTATTTGTGCGAAGCGATTTCGCTCTGTCATTGTTTAAAGCTCATCATCAAGCGTATCATGAAAACGAATTACAGAATTGACAACTATTGTGGTATTATTTGTTTCACGTGCTATAGCAATTAGAATTTAAGTACACAAAAAAAAAACTTTCATGGCAGAAATTATGACCAAAAATTTTGGCGTGTTCAAGCTTTACTAATTTGTTCGAGGTTCTATGGATGTTTTTCAATGTCAAATCTAGAGTGGATTTATTTACCGTAAATTTAATACCGATCTAAATATCTTGGGTATATGTCGCACTTGTTAGTAGTGGGATTTGGATGTGAACGGATTATTTTGACTTTAAATTATCGCTGTTTTGATCAAGCAATATACTCGAAATATAAAGTACCGATTCTGTTTAAAACAAATGATTTGGTAGTAATTTAATTTCTAGGAAGTTTTCTTTTTATTTGATTTTTAGAAATTTTAAATAAAACAGTTATCGGAGTTTTATGGCTATACACCGCTTGATGATCGGTTAAAATTATCGTCTGCGGAATCGGAGTAGAACAGGTATAGAAGTAACGTCACTGATATAGTACAGTCAGCATCAAAGTAGCGGATCAAACAACGGTTCAAAAGTATCTACCATTCTGTAACAGCTTAACCAAAAGTGAGGTTTCTGTATGTAGAACAATTAAGACGGCAAAAGATATACTTTTAAGCGTGAATTTAAGAGATTTATCTGTATTTGGAATAGTTATCAGGAATATCAGATAATGTTGGCGCCTTGTTTCATCCGCTACTATTGATGCTGACTGTACATAATCATACGTGTGCTAACAATGTAAACTCGGGATACCTTCAAATTTGTACATACGCTCATTGGAAAATTCTCTACAGTATGTTGTTTTTAACTATAAAGTACTACACCATATATATATTAATATCACGACGGTAGCAAACATGCATACGGCCCTCCTGATGGTAAGCAGTCACCGCAGCTTATGGACGCCTGCAACTCCAGAAACAAATGCAAGAAATAAATTAGCGTTCCATACTATTTCCTATGGGCAGAACTTCATAGTAAAATTAAAAACAGACTACTAGCACTATAAAGAGGTTTAATATCATGTTATTCGATATAATAATTGAACTAAAATATTTTCTTACTAAATTTAGTGCACCGAGTGAGCACACTCATAAAATAAAAAAGAAACCAAATGGGGGTCATAACCCATACAATATCGCATACGATTGTTTTAACCGGGAGTTTCACTTCACTTGATAATATATTCATTAGCAATACTTAGAGTTGCAGCAAACTACGCCAGTAGGTAGACTCCAGCGCTGTGAAATCCGCCTTTTCTGGGCTTAGTGGGCTACGCGCACGCTTATTTTACGCGGTTATAAAACTTATATCCAAAAATATCGGTAACGACTTTTGGCAGCTTAGCTTTAGGCGCCACCGGCGACCCAGCGTGCTGCAGCTCTTAGTGGCCCATTTGAAGGGCGCGGTCGCCCTTATAACCCCTTTCAATAAATTCGTTATGTATTATTATATTACAATATGAACAATATCTAGGACCAGTTATAATATAAACAACTGTAAAAAACAGTTTTTATCTTCGAATCTATTAGAAAATTTCAATTATTTCGAAGGATAGGTTTGTCTTACTTTTTTTTTTTTGTTTTGGTCCACGATTTCAATGCCCCCAATATCACTTTTTCTATTTTCATTTTATTTTATTATCTCTTCCTATTAGATTACCGTTACGTAATGGATGATCAAACCCAAGTACCGTTTGTGCGTTCGAGCATAAACTGTCACCGTCATTACTATTTGCCTTGTACATTTCCTTCGATTCTTAGGTGTTTATTTTTGATTCAACAGTTTCTCCAATGAGTCAGGTTTCGCATCGCAGGGCCAAGCCGAAATGTCTACCGAACACAGTTTCTCGTCGACTTTCGCTTCGCACCACTACTCGAGTCACACGGACAGGTTATTCTTTGTCACATTTATGTGTTATGTTTGTTTTTGTGATTTTTGTTCTTGACTGTTTTAAGAGTTCCTTCTTCGTTTTTACCCCTTTCACGCTTTGTGTTATTGTTTTTGCAGTAATTTTGAAAGTACACTGTATGTGAACGAAATGATGGGCACGCGACAAGGTATTGAGAGCTTCATGAATGTACATATGACAAATGCAACCACACATCAGTCTATAAGCACAATGTGAGTTATCACTCTTCAATCTCGCAATTTGTCGTTAATTGCTGTGGCGACGATTTGTTAACATTGTTGGGCCTGTCAACCGTGTCCGAGACTGAATATTGAACAATCAAAATAGTACCAGGAAATAAGCTGAATTTCCTCGGATAGTTCTTGTGTCACGCTTGGCTAGCCCGACTATAACGCGCAAGACATTTTTACTAATCTAATTATATTAAGAATTGTGGATCTGATCGGTTAAGTAAGGTTCACAATATAATGAAATAGCTGGTAAAACATTTTTATGGCTTGCAAAATGAGGGTTAATAGCTTGATGCATTCAAGGTGCTTTTTTACGCAAGTTCAAACTCGTGTTTCGTAACTCAGGTTGCCGAGCATCACGTCAGACGAGAGCGAGGCGCCGCCCGAGCTGCCGGTGAAGACGCGGCGCAACAACCGCGCGGACGTCCAACAAAGCTTCCCTAACGTTGAAATCAGGTGATCACCCAACTTTACGACCTGGTTCTGAATCTACAATCTGCTCTGCGTCTTCCGGAATGGTGAAAGTGAGGCCAACATTCACGTAAGGTATCAGCGCTAAAGGATGCCCATCGTTATGTTTATTTTTATTTATTTTTAAGTTAATATGAACATTTATCAACAGTTCTAGCGAACATGGACGCACAAGTAAAACTCATTCACACCCATTATGAAATTAAAAAAGTAGGCATGCTTAAGAACGGGACCTCCTTTGGCGCAGGTACCCTAACTTTACATTTGCGGATCCGAAAACACTGTCAGGATCGGGCAATGTCTTTTTTTAAAGCGTCTGTTCATATCGTTTTGTTACCTATTAGACACCGTTCCCAAAAGAATGCCTGAAAGAACGTTATGCGATTAAAACACGCATGAACAATAACAAAACGTAATCAATATCTTGTTATCGTACATACTTTAATTACGCTAACATTGAATACAAATTAGCCATCGTTTCGGTTACGTAGGCTCATGAACGTTCGGTGAACTATTATTTGCTCGTTCAAGGCAATTATTTAAATTAGCTTTCCGCGCTCTCGCACTCACCTACCTGCAAAATAGCGTAATTGTGTACTCGTATGTACGTTGTTGTTTAACACTAGTATTGTCAATTAGCTAGTTTAAATAACAGGTGTCACTGATATCAAGATAATATTTAAAACATTATTCAGAACTTTAATTTATCATATATCAATAGAAACTTAATCTTTTTTACGGTTATTTCGCTGAAGATTTTTAGCGTCTTAGACACACGCGTTTACAAGATAATTAATATACAGACTTTGACTTAGTTACACAATGATATAATAATTAAATATGCTTTAATATTCGTTCCGCATTCGATATATTTCTAAATAGAGAACTAATCGTAGTTGTTTTGATGTTTCAGACAAAGCCCAGTGTGCTCGCTGCACGGCGAGGCGCGGCCGCACACGCTGGCCGAGCACCACCCCACGCGGCCGCCCCCGCTGCCGCTCAAGAAGAAACACAGTCAGTATTCACTCGTTTACCGATCGGCCAGTGGCCGCGTGAACACCTCACCTTCACTATACCGTGGAGCTTATACTAATAAATCCTAGAAAGTGTGCCTGATCCGTTAGAAATAAGCTAAGCTGGCTAAGGATGAGGAGCCGGGTATAGCAATATTATGGCCACACTCTTTAATAAACCGACTTATAAATAAAATAAATAATAATCGAACTACGTGTCTAGGCTTTGATATACTTAGCTATGGATAACACATAAAATATAGTTTGGCTAGCCTGCCGATTAGCAAAGAAATACGACATGAATTTATTCTGATTCATTACTGTATCCTGTTTTAAACATTTTTATCTAATAATATATGCCCAGAAATTCTCCTTACTTGAACATTATTAATTCATAATGCTTATTATAATAGAACTAATCCAGATATCCAGAAATATGGAAACACTTATTCTAAATATTTAGAGTTATTATAATGGTGTATCATTGTTGTTACGCACATCTAGCCAGGCTATATTAACTATATTAACTCAAAATAACACTCACATTTTAACTAATTCAGGCGGTATGGAACTAACTGATCTTGATCTGTTTAACTAGGACAGTAAATTCAAAATTACATCATATTTGAAATATATAACTATGTCAAAAATTTCATGAGCCATATGTACTGTAGAACGTAGTATAATACACGTGCGAAAAGGTAACTCGTAACTTATGTCGATTTAAAATTTATCACCACTCGTTGCAAATTTCCGCCTTTTTGCACTTGTATCGTAATGTACTATTACAGTACATAACAACATGTGACATGTCTTCATTACCCGTATCACAAACCAGTCCCCATTTTACATACTACATATTATTTACTACATATTACACATTACATATTATATTACATACTAGTGATTTACCGGAAAAAATTACCGAGTGCTTGTTTTGACTACATATTACACATTACATATTATATTACATACTAGTGATTTACCGGAAAAAATTACCGAGTGCTTGTTTTGAGTCCCGTGCAAGCGAAAGATTCTATAATAGATTCACGAGCGTAGCGAGTGAATATCATTTAGAATCTTGAGCGTAGTAAGGGACTCAAAAGCGCACGAAATGTAAATAACTTTGATCTCGTGTAGTACACAAAATTTTTCACATCAGTCAGCCATCAAAAAATACAATCTGAAAAAATGTAATCCGTCTTCATCACTATTTCCCTCATGTTTTCTGAAGGTATTCTAACAATTAACTTTAATTACCGCAATAAAACAAAACGAAAGAAATTTCAATAAAATAATACGAAAATAATGATATACGAACATCAATTGACAGTTCAATCGACAACTTTTTTTTGTAAAAAAAAAACTTTGTAAGATACGGTCCGAATTGCGGATACTACTATTTGTCAACTATAGTAGAGATCGTTAAAAGTAGTTAAGTAGAATTATTTACTGCGTAACAATTGCGTAAATTTGTATAAGTACATTGTTTTGATTGTATAATAAAATACGTAAAATATGGTGTTTTTATTAAATTTTAAACTTTTATTTCATTAATTAATTATTACGAATGAAGACTCGTAGGGTGTTCTGGAACGATGCGGTCTGACTTATTTTGGGGGTCTATTATAAACCGTCAATATACCGTTGAATTACGTATGCACTTTTTTTGTCTCTTTTTGCTAATGACGTGAAAGGGACAAAGATAATAGAATCCAAACACTTCGAACTTGTATTAGGCCCCGCACATTGAAATGACATTCGAATATAAAGGTAACTTGAATCTTATTTTGTCTCACTCAGTGAGCAAAATGCGATTTTGTACACTGTTTTTAAGCAGCAAATTACCCTTGTTCCAGCTGCTGACGTGATAAATCCAATTCTACATATCTTACAATTATTAGAGCTGTCATGAAATACCCTCTGTGTTTTGTGTTCGAGTTCACAAATGCGAAAGAGTTGTATTTGTGACTTATTTGGAATTATCGTGTCACAAATTTTTGTTTACATTTTAACAATAACGCCAGGGTGTCGCGCGTTTGTCTTTTGTACTACATTTCTGTCTACTTGAGATAAGTATGAAGGTATCGCGGCTGCTCGCGTATTTAGCTGTATACGTTTGGTTAGTTTACCTTTATGATTCTACTAGATTAAAAGTTTTTTTTTGTTGACTCGTAGTATAGTATTAATACAATATTTTTTTTTAGAGTCATCTAAAATAATACTGCCCTTTACTATAAAACCTAAATAATTAATAAAATTGGTGAGTATCTCAGTACAAAAAAATGTAGTACAAATGACAAACACGCGACTATTTAGTCCGCCCGCGCCAATTTCGGTCAATTTTTTGTATAGCGGTCAGTTTTTTGTAGTTGTTTTGTATTTTTTCTATAGCGTATCGAAATGATTATTATAGTATACGAAATTATAATTTAACCATTGCAGTAGATGAGTAGAAAAAAAAGTATTGTATACAATAATCATATTATCGAGCTTTTCAGTCTCATACCTACTAAGGGCACCATGCTTGCTACCGACCTTGCTAGTCAAGTACCGAGTTTAGGCAACGAAGCTTGCTGAATTGCCTAAGTAAGGTACGTGATTGAAAAGCTTGTTTATATCACTATTGTATACAATACTTTTTCTACGAGTCAACTAAAAAATAATTTTTGTTTTTACTATAAAACCTAAATAATTAATAAAAATTGGTCAGTATCTCAAAATATCTTTATTTTGCATAAAATATGGTATATAAGATGGACTTAGTAACTAAGAAGCACATGCATATTTTACCAGCAACTGGAATGCAAAAACACAAACACGCGTACATCTATTAATTATGCTAATAAATCTAATATTATACAGGTCACTTCTTATAATTACATTAAAAAAAAAAAATGTCATACTTAATCTATCAGTAGACAAAAACGCGTGACTCCGACTCCCGCCCCGCTCCCTGCGCCCCGCGCCCGTTTAGCTTTTCTATGGGAGTTAACTACAGCTTATCGAAATGAATCTTATAGTTGAGTGGGAGCTCATACACGAAAAGTACGCAATTATAGTTTGGTATACGAATTACAGTAGTCGAGTAGAAAAAATACTATTATGCGAAGTGTCTCTTTCCGAGTATCGTTTAAAAGAACATCTCCGAGTAAGTCAAACGGCTGTTTAGTGATAAACTTCATATCATATCATAATATCATATCAAGATATAGATAAATAAATACTTATATACATAGACTCAGGAACAAATATCTGTGTTCATCACACAAATAAATGCCCTTACCGGGACTCGAACCCACGCACATGAACATAACTATTATAGCCATAAAAAGAAGTAACTTCTTTATAGATATGCTAAATGGAGATAAAATATTAATTGATTACGGAAATTTAAGATGTAAGGTCTGGCAAGGTCGTGGCTATTTTATATCTTTTTCTTCTTTTTATTGCGAATGATGTGAAGTTCAGGCTTTTTAAAAGTTGAAGATGAAAGTAACCGTTCATATAATATCTACAACCATTTTAATAATCATATATTTGGCAGAAAAGTACGCAGATCACTGTTACCAACTGGATTGTATTGTTCGCGAATACAGTTTGTCGTTTAAAACTATAATATTAATAAAATTATCTATCATTGTTATTTCACAAGTGGATTGTCTAATAATTCGCACCTAAAAATTGTTGTCACTAATTCTCGTCTATTTTTAATGAGTATGTTTTGGGTCTTTATTATTAACATGTTTCACTTTATTATAAATATTGACCATTTGACCATTATGCCGTGTACACTTGCACAATAGCATTTTGATTTAAAACTTACCCAGCTACTTGTTTTAACGGTCGCGTTTACTGCAGACTGAACTATGATTGATACTGTGAAAGTAAACATGGATTCGTGCCTTTATATCGGCACGTGGAGTCGTTGGCGATGACATTATGGTTTATTTTGTTATACTCGTAGTGATTGGACATCGTTGTCACAATTACCGTTTCTGAATGCATCGCCGTAAAATATGTCACCCTAGCGCAATCTTTTTAAGCTGTTATTATGGTGGTACGAACTCTTGTTCAATTTCTCATATCTATTAGTTCAGTTGTCTGTTTGGTAGGCCACTAAAACAAATTTAAATTCAACCTTGTAACCGTCCAGACGTACTTAATTTGACTTGCTATATTAACTCCTCTCATAATTCACAAATAGGGTTACTTAGTGTGACTTTGTAAGATAACGGCGATTAGAAGGTTGAATGAAAAACACTAACGAACCATGCACATTTGTCTTGTGAACACGTCAGAAAGTTCAGAGGGTCAAATCGTATACAATTAAGGGGGTTATAACGGCATGTTTGTCTGTTGTGCCGGTGCGGTGCCGCAGTGTTTCAAAGCGTCGCATACAGCGGTGAGTGGAATGCATGCAAGCACTACACAGCTCCAACTCATCTCGCTTCCATTGGCTCGGCAGTCGGAGCTTTTTCTCCTTCGATTTTAGTATTCTAATTCATATAGCGGCATTTTTCACCATTTCAGGATCGATATCCACGTTTATAACTGTGTACATTTAATATAACCTGTATTCCCGTTATAAACGACCTGGTTTATATTAGTCCAACGTCGATACATTGTTTTCATATAGTTATTACAGCCACACTCCAATAGCAGACTGCCTGGAGGTTCATCTGCGTGCTTTTTGCGGTTTTCATAGCTTTTACCACTGACTTCAAAGAGGATTTAAAATAGAGGTGTATTGTCAAAGAAAACTTTGTAGCCACGTAAATTTACTGCCACCTTTCGACACATGATTAAAACTTTTAGAACGCCATTTGACTTTGATTCTTATTCTTTCATTGATATGTGTTATATTTGTTAAATATCCAAATGTGGCGCCATTTTACCTGGCACAACCTAATACCTTTGATCTATTAGATGGCGCCACTTTTTAACAAATTTAAAAAATAATATGGATCAAAGTCAAATGGCGTTCTAAAAGTTTTAATCATGTGTCGAAAGATAGCAATAGCAGTAAATTTACTATGGCTACATAGTTTTATTTGACAATCCACCTCTATTTCTAATTCTCGTTGCTGCATATAGATCTAAGACACAGCCTCACTTAGATTGCTTTCTTGTTCTTGTGAAAGTTTGTACTATGAACTAAGGCTTACTTCTAACGACTTTGGAATTCAATCTGCACAATAGAGGCGATAACGTCTTAGGGCGCTTTATAGTAAATGTATAACCACCTACGTCATGTTCTATAGTATTGACATAAAATAATGATATTTGATGCGATTGAACGTTGTTTTTGTCTTTAAATATTTTTTGGTGTTATTAACTGGTATTTCAGTTGGTTAAATTGTGATTGCTGCATTTGTATACTTGCTAGACAATTTGGTTTTAAAATCATAATCATTATAAATAAAATCTGAAATCAAGTTAATTTCATGTAATGATGTTTTGATTCCGAGAATTTAATTAAATTTTGTTGAAACTTGTGCACTAGGGTGTCGTGGGATAGCCGCATGTGGAAAACTCTTCACTACGCATAACAATCACTAATTGCATTTTAGAACTCGTTTGATTGTTGATTTCACGCTATGAAGTACACCATCGTACTAGTTTGTCTACACAGTGGCCTTTGTTACGCGTAATGGGACAGATAACAGCTTTTGCCCCCCCTTTATGTAAGCTATCCTGTTACACCCTTTATCGGTTTGACCCACGGTAAACGAGCATTATGTAGATATGTTTCCAAGGCTTTCCAGGGGCTGCTAATTAAAAGCGATCAGTGTGCGGATAACGCTTTCGGTTCTTACGATTCTATATCACTTGTCCTATATAATATATAATGCAATGTGGATCCTTTCTTTAGTTATGGCGTATATGGAGATGTTCGGCAACTGCAGTCATCCGCCCAACAACGCGGCTGCGCCGCCAGACATGTTCCGGCACTCTATTCATACATACAATCTGGCTAGGTAAGTTTCAATATTCAGCGGAAGAGCTTTTACACAACTCCTAAGATTCATATTTTATAATTCATATGTCAAGAATCATATTGCTTAGGACGCAAGAAACTACCTCAAACGGAATGCCATTTAATAAAGTTCTGCTTTTTCTATTAATTTTTTATAGGCATTTTGTGCAAGCCGGAGCCTCAGTCAGTTTGCTTTTGATTCGAGATCTGTAGAATAATTGGCCTGCGGTTTCGACAATCCATCAGGGATGAATCCCATGGACGCCCCAAAAAAGCTGATGGGGATCGCCCTGCTCACAATCTAGTTTAGTTTGTAAACTACTGTAAAATTCAGCTTGTTTACTCACTTCAAGTTCTTTCCATTTCATGTCAAAGAATTTTAAGCGTACCTCATCATTTAAACATTTATTTCATCCATTATTCCTCAAACTGTATAGTGATTGACGTCACCGTCTTGTAGCAAGGATATAAACAGTTCATCTATCAGTCATGGGATAGCATTTACCAAGTGTAAAATTACAGTGCGCAACACACGAGTGGGAGCACTATGGTGCAGCGTCACCAGCACGTCCAACGGTCCATAGCGCAGTCGTTTACTGTGCAGCACTTTAGCAGTCCACCTGTATTGAGGTAAGAGAACCTGTTGTCGCAATTTTACTGATTGACTTGTCGACAAATGCCTTTATCGTCAATGTGAATCCTGGTAGCTTTTTAATGTTATATATTTGACCAGTGTGCCAAAAAAATTAGGCGCTAGTAATAATACCTGACCACCACCGGCTGACACAATGTGGCGTCGTTCTTTTAAAAGCTGATCTAGACGAAGTTTCATTACATTATACATTTCCCCTAACCAGTTTACCAGTTCGTCCGGAAAGTTTAAACTTATAATGAGTCGCAAGCTACAAGAGTAGAGTATAACTTTTGTGAAACACAATAACTCTTATTTGTCAAAAATGTTGTATTTGATATACATTTACTTAACACCCTTTACAAAAGCTGAAAGCGGCCCATTTAGTGAATGTTTGTAACTTGTAATACGAGGGAAATGTTATTCTTAATGAATTTAGTCAGTGAGTTAAAAACAATAAAAAGAGGCTTCCGTTTGTTTTATCAGTTACATGCATTCCTAAAAACGAGTCCTTGGAAGAGGTATTTGAACTTGTTTCAGCTATACAAGATATTATGCAACGAATCGTTCTTGCTGCTGACCGTACATATGTATTAAACAACTGAAAGTATTAAGATCTATTTTTCGAGTAAATATGCGCATTTATTTCGCACGTTGCTCGTTGCGGCGGTGAATATTTTACAATAATTTTAGTTAGTTCCTGATAGTTATTTAGAAGATCTGTGCTCTGTCCGCAGTGGGTCCGAGGACAGCGTCAGCTTGAATACGTCTTGCGGGACCAGCCCTGTGCCTCCCGAGCTACCGCCAAAGATGAATAAAACTAAGGTACTGCATATACTACATTAGAATTGAGTAATAGTGAATGGGACTGCCGTTTTTGATATAATTATAATATGCACCCGTCAGCCGCGCCCAATAGTGCAATGCCATTTGGAATGCTGATTTTATTACTCAGTAACTCAGTACAGATAGTATTTTTACTAATCTAAGGAATGGGACACCCAGAGCTCTGACGGCCTACCGCGAACCATTTATGTATGGCCAGTGTTTAAAATGTATTGTATTTTCAGATTCAAATCAATTCGAGCAATGAACTTCTACCGCCTCCCTCGCCTCGACCATCATCGCACAATAGCTCTACGTCCGTCGAAGACACCACGCACAACAATTTGGTACTTATTTTACACCTGCAGATAGAGGTGTCCGCTTGTGGAATTTTATCTAAAAGAACTAAGCAGTAGTAGGACCATATTTTTATGTAAATATAAAACATGATTCATTGCTATCACTACTAACACGTGTGACACGTGTGACAAAAATAAAATGAGAGCTTAAAGTACAAGTGGAGTAGATACACTATGATTTTATTTCAGAACTGTGATGAATCTTACATTAGTACTTCCACGCCGGCCAAGTTCCCCATCGAAGACGAGCAGGAGTTGTTGGTGCCTGAGCCAACACCGTCACCTGTGCCTTCGCAGGTTGGTGAAATTATGTGTTTGCAGTAATATCAATAAAAATAGTATATAGTAATAATTCTATCGAATATTAATTCGCATTACCTTACCTTAATAAAATGGACCTCGCTTATAATTATTATAGTTAAAAGTTAGAAGTTTTATGAAATAACCACCAGCAAGCTTTCTAAGTTAACGTCACTAATGTTATAAATTTGTGTAGAAGAGCGAAAGCAGTACTGAGCCTATTGCGGCCACAAAAGACTCTGACACCGCTCCTCCGGACGCCGACCCCGAAGACATCATACTGCAGACAGACATTAGCTCCAACTTGCTTCTGAAGGCGCCCAGCAAAGACGGGCCTGAGGTGCGGGGCGGCCATCCGGACGCTCTCATCGTCCTCGCCACTAAAGCTACCAAAGGTATGTCGTACTTATATTGCGTATCGACAAAAACAATTGTACGGTTGTCAAAATTAAATAAAAACTAGTGAACAACATGAATATTTTTTTTACTCGATATGGGATTAAAATAATAAAAGACGTGTTATTCACTTTTTGTCGCGGGATCTAATACCGCTACATTTCGGCTCTTCGTCGTTTGTTTACTGATCGATTCACCAAAGCTGGAGTGAATGAAGTAAATCCTAAACGAAAGAAATCTATTTGATATTTGTGAGAGTTTTGTTCTGCTGTATAGCATAATTATGTCTTGAGGTAAAGATACTCACGCTCACATAATGAATGAGTTACTTATTCTCGGCTAGCTTTGGTGAATAGACAACAAAGTACGAGACACATACTCTTTTTTTCTGGTAATCATAATCAAAATCATAACTTGCATGGTAAATTCTATTATGTGTTAACTTTCCGGCGAAATTGACACTATCAAGCTACGACAAGTGCTAGTCAGTAATTCCAACAGTGTAAGCACGTTAAGATGTTTTCCTGAACCATTATAATAATATATGCGGGTTAAGAATCCATTGAGATTGATATTTGCACACTGCATGATTCTGGAGCGGCAGTCACATTAGTCAATGAATGGGTACCCAATTGGCTTATCTTGTGCATGATAAGTGATAGCATTTTGGGAGTGACCTGTCATTACAATTAAGCGTGTTAATTTTTACGAAGGAATTGTCGTTTCTCTAAAGTTAGGTACACATCCCATGGCTTTTAATCTTATAACTTTCATGCTTTCACTTTACAGAGACGGACGAGTGTAAGTGGTCGATTCATTGTATGGTTTGGGGCTGAGACAATACATGGATGTATATTTCCTTATTCTACTAGTGCTTTTGCTTTGAATGATAATGCCTCCAAATAGAGTCTAGTGCCATGCTACTGATAATCTGTATCTAATGCTAACTAAGGATTCTTTGCACAAGTTTATTTAATAAAATCAGACAACACAAAAGTAAATAATTGAACAGTGTTTTCTTGTGCGAAATTACAAAAGAAATATGTATTACGTAAATGGCATTAGCATAAAGCTGTGATATAAACTTGTGAATGGAAATTTACATACATATACCTCGTTTTTTTAGCATTAGAAAAATGGTAAACAATCTTATCTTTTTATTGAAAACACGTTACAGCAAATATGTAACAATTATATAGCAAGGATATATATTTAGGGACATTATGTTGGTTTCATAAGTATTTATGTAATATGTAGTAACAGTTTTAAAAACGTTTTTTTAATAAAGATTCATATCAAGATTGCTTACCATTTTTCCAATGCTAAAAAAACGAGGTATAGAGGCTGTCAAAATAACGTATTTTACAAGTCATTTTTATCTTATACTTCGATAAATATTGAATTTCATTGAATATTATATCGATGTGTAACCAAGTATCTATGAAGTGAAGTTTAATCTGTATTTTTGGCAACAGCTTACTCGCTGTAAGTTTTTAAATGTGTGGCTGTTTATCGCGCATTCTTAAAGGATTTTCATTAAATTCTGACTTACTAACACACTTGTTGGCACAAAGTGAGCATGAGCACAGTAAGAAATATTTAACTGCACTACATACATTCTATGGTAGACGCAATCGGTTACTACTTAGGAGATAAAAATGCACGACATTTAAAATTTTACGAGAACGGTGATTCCATTCCATGTAAGCTCTTGTCACTTGATATTTCGGTGTATCAATAATGCATTATTAATATATAATAAATAAAACGAGTTTAAATTATAAATATTGAAATAGTATAATTTGTGTTTTTCGGTTAGTTATTGACATTATTATACGCCGGACTTTCAGGTACGAATACGAGATACGTGATATGAGTATGAGTGACTTCTAATACCGCTAATTTTCGGCTCTTCGTCGTTTGTTTACTGATCGATTCACCAAAGCTGGAGTGAATGAAGTCCTAAACGAAAGAAATCTATTTCATATTTGTGAGAGTTTTGTTCTGCTGTATGGCATAATTATGTCTTGAGGTAAAGATAATCACCCTCACATAACGAGTGAGTTACTTATTCTCGGCTAGCTTTGGTGAATAGACAACGACATACGAGACACATACTATTTTTTTTTCTGGTAATCATAATTAAAATCATAACTTGCATGGTAAATTCTATTATGTGTTAACTTTCCGGCGAAATTTACACTATCAAAGGCCGGTTGCACCATCCCCATTTTTATCGACGAAATGAAATAAAGTAGGTAGGTAACCATTACATCAACTGTCATTTATATAGAACTTCTATAGCACCATCCTTACTCGTGTCCGACTACGTTAATTTTTTTGTGAGATAATATAGAAACACCTCCATTAAATTGACTCATCTTATGAAAAAGTTTTGTTAATGGTATTGACGTGTGACGTTGACGAATTCAAGCCGTCACAGGTGGTTGGTGTAAGTGGTTCTAGAATTAAAGAGATGCTTAAGAGCACATACACGTATTTACGAATCAAACGCTTTGCGCTAAAGTTAAGTTGTATTTTTCCCAGAATGAAAGCTTGTGATAGTTATCTTACATGTTGATGAAGACAATAGGCAATATCTTGAATATTTAATCAACATAATTGTTATGGTTCTTAATCATTTTTGCATTGAATAGATGCGCTTTGGGGAAGAGCTCCTGTTATTTTAATTTCTATGTTCCGTCGTTCCAGACAAAAATTTTCAAAATTTTGCAAAAATAATTGTTTATATTTTTGCATTGTTTGATTAAAGGACTGTGACAATCAATCAGTAATGTAGGTAGTAACTATAAAATTATTCATAAAATTCGATAAGAGAGGACCTTTTTTATGTGATCCATATCTATCGGAATAGAAGAGAAGTGTTTTTTGACCCAAAATATGCAGTATGACTGATAATTAGTCAACTAAATTCACACGCTTTTGTATACGTGTTTATCGTACGATTTTGCAGACAATTCACGACACCACAACTACGTAATGCTTGCTGGTATTCAACACGAAACTTTATCATTTTGATACTTGCAAGTGAGCAAAACATCGGAGTCTGAGCTAAATATCTGAGTCTGAGCTAAACATCTGACTCAAAAATCGCTCCAGGTTATCACTTAATGAATACAATTTCTAAGCACGCTTCAAATTTGTTTAAGCGTCGTTTAAATTAGTACATTACGATACAAGTGCGAAAAATAGGAAATTCGAAACGAGTGGCGATAAATTAAAACACGAGTTGCGAATTACCTATTCGCACATGTATCGTACAACGTTTTACAGTACATATGGCCCTTTAAATGTTCGACACAGTAACGTAATATGCTACTTCTCGCACTAGTGCTATAAAGTAGCCCCATATGTACTGTAAAATATCTTTATGGTCTTCTCGTGCATTCTAATAAGCAAGTTTGGCCAGAGTTATATTAAGCTCGATATTTTTGCGCAGACTTCGCGTACCAGGAGGCATTCCTGGCCACGTACCGCACGTGGGTGGCGCCGCGCGAGCTCGTGGCGCGGCTGACGCGCCGCGCGCACCACTTCAAGTCGCGCCCCCACGAGCTGCGCTCCACGCTCAGCCTGCTCACTAGGGTTGTAAATGATCTTACGTAAGTTACAGTTACAAATTATTGTACTTTGAATTTATAACGTTGGTTAAAAAGAGGTCTACATCTTTCTATTCCTACGGGGCACCTTAAGTGTAGCTAAACATTTTTACTGTGTACATTACAAGAAACTCATACTTTGTTATTCAAATGGACACACGGAAAGGGGAGTTGATCTTATTTTATTTATTTTAGGATGACGGACCTTGAAGAATCTCTAATGCAGAAAATTATGGAATTTATTTATTGGCTTATTGAAGTCGAAGAGTTGCCGATCGCAAAAGCACTGAGACAAATTTTGGTCGACAAGCAAAAGCAGTTGCATAACCAACAACAGGTAACTTTTTCACTATCATTTACGCACGCCATACTCATACCACTGCATATTATACTTATTCAGAATTATGGAGGTTACACGTCCCAGTCACATGAATTAATAACCTGTGTACTTTCTAATTGAATGTATTATCTCAGGCGAACACCAGATACGAATACGAGTCTCCGTGCTACTCGAGCGTCTCCCTCCGCCGCGACACGTTGCTCGACTTCAAGCCGTCCGAGCTCGCGGAGCAGATGACGTTGCTGGACGCCGCGCTGTTCGCGCGTATCACCACGGCCGAGGTGCTGTCGTGGCCGCGAGACCAATCCGAGGAGAGCTCTCCCAACCTCACAAGGTTCACGGAGCACTTCAATAAGATGAGCTACTGGGCACGCTCGAGAATTTTAGAACAGGTATTCGTTACAATTTTTTAAATCTGACAAAAACCGTTAGAATTTTTTGCCTACGATTTTATTAGGTACTGTTAAAACTTCTTACCGTGATCCTAGTGCTTTAATGAGTCACGCTACGAAAATCTGTAAAAAAAATCCCAATAAACGATGTAAGCATCTAATATTGTTGTTCCAGGACGAAGTGCAAAAACGGGAACGCTATGCTCGGTGCTTTCTAAAAGTTATGAAGGCGTTGCGTAAAATCCACAACTTCAACTCGTACCTAGCGCTGGTGTCGGCGCTGGACTCGCCGCCCGTGCAGCGGCTGGGCTGGCCGCGCGCCATCGTCGAGGCGCTGCACGACCACTGCGCCATCATCGACTCGTCTTCCTCCTTCCGCGCCTACAGGAATGCCCTGGCGGAGACGCAACCGCCCTGCATACCCTACATGTAACCATCATCAGTCCTTATTGCCCTGCGTACATAACGCAAGTTAAATTATTTGGGTGAATCAACTTTTTTTTTTGTCAGTTGTAGAGATGGTCACGTTCTCTTGGAGGGGTAAATTGAAATTTCGTTGAAATTCATTTTGGTTGAGTTGTCTCCAGAAGCAGAAAAAAAGAAACAAAAAATATTTGATCCACCAATGTATTATGAATTGTTCAAGAAGACGAATATCAGCCACCAATTTGTTTTACTTGATGTGCAGTCAGCTGCAGATAGAGGTGACCCCCTCTGCATAGACTGATAGTATGCAGGGGGGGGGGGGGGGTTTCTCTCTCTCTCTCTGCAGTTGACTGTACACGTTATCATTGCTCTTGTATTCAGTGTGTTTGTGTGCATATTTTATATCATATACATACGCTGCGCCCAAACATGGGAGTAACTAATGTCTGATGTTTTTTTGTATAGTCAACTACTAGTTTATATTGTTAATTTATCATAGAGTATGATCTAGATATATTTGTCGTTGATATTATTTTTTTCTTCACAGTGGTCTAGTACTCCAGGATCTGACTTTCGTCCACATCGGCAACCCAGACCTATTGCCCGACGGAAGCATCAATTTCACAAAGCGATGGCAACAGTACCACATCATGGAAAATATGAAGAGATTCCACAAAGAGTGTGTATTTTAGTTTGTCGTACACATTGTTATCAGTTTGTAGTTTTACATTTTTGGGTTATTGCCCCAAGCTACACAGACACCGCATTAGGAAGCGTTTACAAAGAGGACGAGGCCACCACACATAGGTGCAATTTTACTTTTAAATGCTAAGATTTTGCAGCAGACAGCACAACTGTTGTATTCTACACCATTTTATACTATAACAGCCCCAGTAGATCCTTAAAGCTTACTTATTATAATAGTAGTTTATGTGACCGCTACATAATAAAAGGCATTAAAATACACGAGTGTTTTAATGCCTAATTATGTACAGTTACATACACTATATACACACACATTATAAACTTTCTATGATATATTCACTAACCAAAATTACAGCCAACGTTGGGACATCGTTGCTCTCTTAGCGGAGCTCGCGGATATGTGGTGGCGTCACCTAAATATTTCTATCGCTCATTTTACACGAAACTTTTGCTATGGTTACTTTAAAAACAACAAAACATTCATGTTATACTTAAAACTAATTAAAAGATAAACAGTACGTCAAATGGCGGTAAATAAAAACATTTTCGCGCATATTACGCATTCGTAGTTTTTTAAAAATCAGAGATAAACTAGAGTCGGGGGCCTATTTCCGTATAGGTCAAAATTGTATGCAAACGACATTTCATTTCGAACAAAAAGGCATCTCGACTGATATTAGAATAGAGGTCAAAATCAAATTGCTTTTTTTTAGAGATGGTCCTTTGAATGTCATAACCAAACGATTTTGATGTAGTTAGGTAGCAATTATAACATCATCACAGATAAGAAATTTGTTGTAACAAAACAGTATATCGTAATGTTGGCCATTACTTACGGATTTTGAAGACATCATAGAGGGTTTATGATATGTGTGTAGATAAATACTTTTAATCACGGTACATGAGTGTGGATCGTAACTGTTATCACAACTGAAATATGCGGTTACGCTCCCGTACATTTTTTTTCAATAATTCAATAGTTCTTGACAGTGTAATAAAATTAACCGTCATAAATCCGCAGATAAAGTCGGATTCAATGCACTATAATATTTGCATACATTTATATGCCATTAGATTTCACTTCAAACTGACACAAGGCAAGCTTGCGCATAATTATACAAAAATAGAAGCATCTGCATCTAAAGCAGATTGTGGCAAAGGAAAATAATGTACCTGCTTGCGTGTTACAAATATTGACCAGAAATACTAATATACAGCTGAAAGTATCATCTATTCAACGAGTTTCATTCAACCTACATTACTATTCAACGAGTTTATTATGATTATTTATTTATTATAATACAGCGCAAGTCTTATATATAGTCGTAGCGCCACAAAACTCAACAATGAGTTTGACTAGTTTAGTCACTTGTTAGCATCCTTTTAACTCCTGAGTAAGTACTCAACTTAAGTAATGAACGCACTATTATAGCGCTCTTCTAGCTCTTAATTCATCCTCTAATCCTATTGTAGCGCCGGTTTTCAACCTAAGATAATAAAAATGTGTGGCCAATCCGGGGGTATTACGGAAATATTATATCCGGATATAACCCCTATATTTAGAACATCACTAAAATCTCCGTAGTAAACAAAGGCTTACATAGATTTAACCCTTATATTTAGCGCCTAATGTTAGTTGGGATATCAATCCTCGTGCATTCCGACAGGGTTCACAATGACGCTCCATAAGGGTTAATACCATGTAAGTGCAGTGAATAACGCATCAATAAAACAAAGCAATCTTGTAGAACCGTATTATATTGAACAGTAAAGAGACGTAATCACTAACGACATTAGGCACGTCATAGTTTATATCTCACTATATTACATTAGGTATCCTATACATAAATCCATCACAAATTGACGAAACTAAATAACAGCAAAAAATTTAGGTTAAAAGTTGACCGTTTATTCAGGATTGATTTATTTTCGCAGCAGACAGTACAAGTTTAAGAAGAACGAACGAATCCAAGCCATGTTCAACGAGTTCGACGACGTGTTGAGCGAGGAGGCGATGTGGCAGATATCGGAGAGCCTGAAGCCGCGCAGCGGACGGCCGCGCGCCGCCGCCGCGCCCGCGCCGCCCGCGCCGCCCACCGCCTAGCTGGCGTCGCTGCTCAACTGCGCCCGGCTGAGCATGGCGGTCAGTACGCACATCTGCACAATACTAGCCCCCATAAACTAAGAGTACTTTTGTTTCAATACTACCTGGTACTCTGGAAAGCCAACGTTGTCCGTAGAAAAAGACGCGAAATTCATAGTTTGTACGGGAAATCTATCCTTCCCGCCTGCATATTTGCAAACCGCCGACAAAATTGGCTTGTCAGAGTATATTATCAATCCATTAACAGTGGTAGTTTTAATGTCAATACGTTTGTTGCAGATAAAATTAGAATCCAAAGAATAGAAAAGACCAAGAAAATTGTATGGACGAAAAGAGCTGGCTTATATCGATGAGGAATTGTGTAAGTTAAGATGAAATGTGATTATCTGTCCTAAAAAGGCCTAATTATTTTAGTGTATTAATAGTAAGTGTGCGATTTTCAACTGTGATGGAACCGGGAGGAACGTCGAATCGCGCCGGCCGGCGTTTTCCTCGCTTCAATTCTCAAAGCTTTTCGTGTGGAATGAATAAATTTAATCATAGTAAAGTTTGAAGCCAAATATTCACTATCAGTATTTGAGTCGGATATACTATCGTCTTATACATATCAGCATGTGACTTGTGTAGTGAACTAAATAAACGAGTGACGCCGTGGTGTTTAGAATAATGTCCTTGATATTCTTCTCGTTGTTGTATTTGCCATTGGTGTCGATATCTAAGTAAATTTGCTTCGAAAATTTAAATATTACATACATCGAATTAGAGAACCTTTTGAAGTAGGAATTTTAAATACAGTGTAGGTAAATTGGAATACAGTGTCAATTACTTTCTCCATTAATCTTTAAGTAAAAACCAAACCTATTGGTAGCAGAAATAATATGTATAATAGTCCTTAAAAATGAAATAGTGAGTTAGGTTCAAATCATATTTTTTTTTGTATAGATATAGCCCTTTTAATAAAAAGTAATTGGCACTGTAGTTGTCGACTAGGCTAAGCGTAAACTGTGCCGTTTGTCAAATCATTGTGGGTAATTAAGCGTCGATTTAAGAATTGCGCTCAGCGCCTTGGTGCAATGTGAGCTTTGCTTATTCTCCCCGAAATATAGCTTGATTAGAATGTCAATGCCATTACATTTAATGATAAAATATTGTGTGGCTCCGCGTAGAAATCGGTTTTTATATTAGACATTGCCAATTCGATTACTTAACTTGCATGTTGCTGCAATGGTGTTTAAATATAAGGAACATAGACTATGTAAATTACTGATGCCTAGTGAACTGGTTACTGTACGTAATGATATCATAGTTAACTTGCATGTCACTATTATATAGTATTACTTAAATTAAATTGTAATTTAACACAAACACAAAATTGTGTAATATGGAATTTACTACAAAGAAATGTAGTACATTCCATGTTGTACTGTGTCGAAAATGCAATAATAGAGTTGTAACTGTTATGACAGGAGTCACCGCAGACTAGTAAATTAATCTGCCTCGTAATTAGCTATATTTCATACAAACTTATTCACAGTAGCAACTTTTAGAGGTTTCCAACATCATTTTGAGATTGAGATTCTAATCAAGTTTCATGATAATTAAAATAATAAACAGTAGGTAGGTCAGTGGCGTCGCGCCAATCACATTCCGGCTCACTAAATCAACATTAGAACAATTCGTTATTTATCACTGTCAACAAAAAAGTAAACCGTATTTCAAAACAGTTTTTTTTCTACAATGTTATCTTAAGTATTTTTTTTTATATTAATGAGGTATTGTATATTTTTTCCTTTTTTTTACTATGTAATAACTAATATTTCCAATAAACGCAGGTTTATTTATTATTATTTTATATAGCCACAATTGAATTAATCATTAAATATAAAAGTGACATAAGCATATTAAGTAAAACCTCGTTTTGGTGTCTCTTAATAATGTATTATGACTAAGGACATAAGATAACAACATTTGTAACAACGCCACTGACCAATAAACGTGTTCCCATTGTCATGTATCAGTTACATAATAATAATGTTGTCGGCGGGGTTTGACAACATTTGCCTTATATAATTGATACAATTATATTAAACAGGACGGGTTGTTTTGTTTTTAAAGTTGAGATAATAATTATTTATAAAATTTATGTAATAGGGCTTCCATGTTATGAATACATCATATAAGTAATTTTGCTAAAACAGAACCTGAATGGATCCTCACATCTCAAGGCAAAATCCCCGCCCTCGGTTCAATCTATTTCCGTAATAAATCAATCAACTGCGTGCCAAATTTTAAACACAAAACAAGTGTCCTACTTTCATATGTTTACTATAGTAATTTTAAAAGGATCGGTAATATTTGAAGATGGCATAGTACAATTGAGGTAACGTCATTGTAAATCGAAGCACTTATAGTACAAAATTGTACGTCAAAGTGAGATTTAGCATTTGACTTTTCACTAGAATTGAAGTTGTAGGTATCATCTAAAACCTCTTTTACAACCAAGTAAGGTATCTTTCAAATTGTACTAGGATAAAATAATCTTCCAACTAATGTCACACTCGCACTTATTACCTACTAGGCGCTAGGTACTTCCTCCAGTTTTAAAGTACGCATAGACATCAACCATCCAATGTTTTAAACGAATGTAAGAATGCCATAAGGATAAGTTAATCAGCAATTTAGTAGAAAGTATTTAATGCGATATTTTTGTGCATGTTCTTTAAAATATTAAAGTCGAAGTTACTTTTTATTTTTGATATTCAGAAAATTATATTTTTCTTATAAGTTGCTACCTAAAGGCAGCAACCATATTTGAATATAACATACTTTTGAGATGTTTACTTGTCTATTCTATCGTCACGGATTGTGTCATTTTACTCTTAAGAATTTTAGTGTCAGACGAGGTTTATCTTATAACATAGCCCAGCGCACGGACGTTATTCGCTGTTTTCGACAGCCGAGAGCCTAGGTAATTTTTAGCAAGAAATCATAATCGGTGTTTGTTTTGCCTTAAGACGATCGAGTTCGAATTAAATGAAATAGCAATAAATTTTGATGGTGTTGTAGAATCGTTGCACAATTGTGATACTACTCATGTAGCGCCGCTTGCTACTCTGTCGTGTTGACGCCCTCGTTATGTAGGCAATTATATTAGAGAATGTTAGCTGTAAGCGTTAAAAATCAAACCCCAATATTTATCTGTCGCTAAGTTATTGTAATTTATCAGGTAGTGCATTATTTGGAGGAACATAATGTTCCGTGCAATAACTAGACCAATATTTAGGACATTCTACAATGCTTTACTGATGTTTACGCTGACGTATTGTTGAGAGGCGAAGTAGGAGTAGTTTGTGTTATAAGTGCAGCATAGGAAACATGTTGGCGAGTTCTATGTCTAGTTTACAATATAGCTAGTGCGAGGTTTCAAGTTTTATAGTTGCCACAAATACAAATATTGTTATTATGATTGAACAAAATTGTAGTAATTGACAATGTATGAAACGTAAAATAAAGTTTTTAGGCGTTTTCGCGGAATTTAACTATGTATGGTGTATTCCCGATAATCATTTAAAAATAATTCATATTCCGTTGCAAGGGACCTTCCCTTTCGGCCGCCACTCTTTTAGTGTTTTTTCCTTTCGGAATTACCAGAATACACCTTATAGATTATTTGATACAGAAATAATACCTTATTCGAAATATACACCGGGGAAACGAGTAATGCACACGAAGCGATTTATTGGCGCAAGTTTAGACTTACACTAATATAAGTTATTTGAAAGTGATTACAAAATGCTTAAATAAAAATATAACTTCTGACTAAGTGATCGTCTAGGTGTGTTGTTTTGTGCGATAGATGACGATTTGGCATTAGTTGAGATAAGAAAATCGCAATGGTCACAAAAGAAACTGAACTATATGGAGTAATGACTGGTGAAGAAAAAGCATAATTTCACACCAATTTATTAAATGAATTGAAATTTGCACCCAAAGACTGGCATAACTATCTGCGTATGGATGAAGAAACTTATTTGAAACTTTTGTCGATGGTAACGCCAAGTAACGCCAGTACGCTACTAAACTTGTACGCACGCTGACACAAAATTGGAACTTTTTTAAACTTGTACAAGTCCAAAATTTGCGCACGTATCTTCCAACACACATTACAGTAAACTTGTGCAAGTCTAAACTTGCGCAAGTAAATCGGTTCCATAACCATACAGCACCATAACTTGACAAATTTTAACCACGCATTCCCGAGGTCATAAGGAGCAAAAAATGTTATATAACGTTTGATCAAATTCTGCAAAAAAAAAATTGTGAGTGTGTGTTTTCTGCACACGACACGTTATTTCGTACATCTTGGTAAATAAAGTTCGTAGATAAATTTTGCTGGTTTCTTTTAAAACTGTAATGTCTGTCAGTAGGTATGTATGTCTAAACCAAGTCAAATCATAGTGGCAGCGACGCAGCCGTTTTTCACCGAGTTATGTTAAGAAACAAATTTTTACAAGGATTGTCATACTAGACCGATTTCAGAAAACTTTGTATGACATTTTAGTCTAAATGCGGTCAGAAATACCTTTAAATCTGTCAGGTTACTCGTTCCCACGGTGTATATAAAAAAGGTATTATTTCTACAGTGCTATATTTTATAGCTTCATTTGTACACACCTATAGCACAAGCGTTTCAATCAATGTACATTATTAATTTATGTACTTTTATTTGAAATTTAAGATTTTCAGAGTAGGTATACGTGCTATTCAAGCTTTCCATCCCGATACCAATATTTCTATATCCACAAAAAACATCGGTGAAATTAGAAGTCGCACGGTGAAAATACTCTTTCAGGCAGTTCAGAACTGCTGAGGACCACTTAACATACATTGCATTGAAAAATATGACTCGTTTGCTAGCTGTGTTCCTAAGATCATGATTTTTGTTTGATATTATTTATTTAGTGTAGGAATGTTTATGTAATTGTAAAATTTAGTGACGGGAAATATATTTAAAGACTGCATTAATTAATTGTTCATTATATTTGACAATGTTAGGATATCCCATTTCTTCATTGGAAATATATTAGGTATTTTGTAAGATGGGTCTGGCAGTGACCAAGTACCGGACGGCTCCAATAGATTGCAATATTTGGTTAGCAATTTGACGGGTTCGTTATAATGCCGGAAACGGCGAGCTTACAGTCATGGGTGAATATTCCGCTTGTCATGTTGTCTATTCACGTTGCCGTATTTGGCCTAATACGGCTCTGAATCTCTTTTGTTTTCTATTTTAAGGAATGAGATGTACACGAATATTTTGGCAAATACGGCGGCGAGGTGAATAGGCACCATTAGAGTGTTATGCAAACAGAGATCACCGATGATGTAGGTAGAGGTGGTCGTTACCTTACAGAAAGTTACAGTTCTACTTGCATCTACTCGTTTGTACGGTGATTTGTTACAAGTCGATGTTAAAACATAGCGGTTACGATCGTAGATAGATTACATCATAATGAACGGCATACATATAATTGTGTTGTATTAGCGAGTTCAGTATTATGTTTATGTTTAAAAGAAATGCCATAATGTACGAAATGGATTATATTATTAGTGTCTATTCATGAAACGATTTTTTACACCTTATCATATTCATGTTAAAGCTTACTTTAAGTAAAGTTTTTTTTTTATATTATATTTTAAATATACTTTTTATTGTAAATTACTTTTTTACTGAGTTAACCATAAAGACGTACTAAGTATATGTGATTTGCATGTATGTACAGTCTAAATCTGCGTGTCAAGTTTTTATTATTTGTAAAATAAAATAACACCATATTTACAAGACAAACATGTTTTACTTTAATATTATATAGCGTAAAATTGTATACTTTATTAATAGTAAAGGTGGAATAGGTACTTTAAATAAATTATCAGAGGATCTGCCGTAGTTTCAACTTATTCAGCCAATATTAGGCACTAGTACAACTACCTATTGTGTTTGCCAGCTCCGCATTTTGTGCATTTGTATTGCTTACGCTTAGTAATTAGATTATTTGCACCGTAATTACAACGTTACGAACATTAGACAGATTAACTTTTTACTACCTATAATTTGCTAAATGTATATTAATTAGTCAGTCCTATTATCGTTAATACAGAAATATGTTATTGTATGCAAACCTATTTATTACCTCTCAGTTCAGTTTTTTTCCATCACCGCTAACGACTTACACCTCTTACGAAGATAGTGGACGACCCTTCTCCATACAAATGTAGTCCCCATTTTCCTCTCTGGATGTGAGCATTATAGAAAATATTTTAACGCAATTTGATGTACAAGTTTCAACAAAAATAGTGGGGATCCGTTTAAGGGCATATTCAGTATCGTGTTTAACTGATTACGAAAAAGTTGAAGATTTTTTTTGCTGAAATAAAAAAATATGTCGGCTAACCTTCCATACAAAGGCCAACAATATCTTCGCATCAAAAAAATATTACTTCCACCTTTTCTTATTCAGAACACAAAAATGTGTTGTGAATTGCAAGTCGAGAATCTGTTATTCGTTTTAGTTGTTGATTCATTTGTTTTACGAATATTATCCATGTAAATTGTATTGTATTTATATCACTTAATTAATACACATATACTTACTATAAAATACGCTTACACACTTTTATGCATATAACTTAAATATAAATTGCTTAATTGTCGTAACACAATGGAATCATTTAACTTTTGACTAATTACAGTTTCTTAACTATGTACAAATTAGCTCAGTTCACCGAATATGCCCTTAAACGAATCCCTTATTTTTTACATCTTGTATATTAACCACAGTTACGCCCCTTGGTTTGATTTTATCGATTTTTTAATTACTATAAGAGTTGGGAGCTGTTCAAATTTTGTACTGAATTTGTGTTTTGCTCCTAACTCGTGTGCGGCTCTGCCGCGGCGCCGCCATAATGAAAATCAATTAATTATATGGTGAAATGGAGTGGAACGTACAAACAGCAACGCTCTCAACTGTCCATCGGTGGACCTTATGCCTTTTGTAATAAGGTCCACCGATGGACAGTTAAGAGCATTGGCGATGGTACACCATGTACGTAATGTTTATCGCGGTACCTGTTCTAGGGAATGAAATAATGGGCAGTGGCGCTGCAGCGGAGCCACTTGTACTCATAGATAGAAATGATATTAGCTTTTGTTTTCCTTATGAAAATCTGATGTACGAATGCTGTTTAATGTGTACGTGTTAAATATAGTAATTATAAATTAGTGATTTTATTTATTTTCATTATAGTGGTGCCGCGGCAAATAAGCAAACCCCAACTCTGAAAATAATAAAAAAAACATCGAAAAAAAATTAAACGTAGGGGCATAGCTATGGTTAATTACGAAAAATGTATAAAAATATTTTCAATTATCTCAATATCCAGAGAGGAAAATGGGGATTAGGTTTTTATGGAGAAGGGGTCGTCCACTACTGTCTTGCGCCGAAAGTGGAAATATCTCCATTTTCTCATTAACATAATAAATAATGAAGGTTTAATTTTCGTTATAATCTTATAACCTATTTATGGAAAAATAACTAATTGCATGCTCATGGGGTAGACGCCACATCTTCATTGGCCAATTAATTCCGTCCACTGCTGGAACAGCCATCAGTCTATAGTCCACAGTACCCGAAGTTGCGTACTACTTTTTTTTCAGAGTAACTATTTTTTGAGCGTTGGACTAGCCCGCACTCAGGTGCCAATTAGAATTATACGACCCTTTTTTGCAGGTAGTGGCACGTGCGGTTTTACTTAACAATAGACAAAGTATTAGCCGCTTGGGGCCAGCTTCAAATTGAACGAGTAGACATCCTAAGCGCCACTTGCACCATCCCACGAACCTGAGGTTAAGCGGTTAAATCGTTAACCGTGTCAAATTGTACTGGTAACCATGGTGGAGTTACCATGGTTACCAGTAACCGGTTAACCCCGAATTAGTGGAATGGTGTAACTAGCGTTAAGAAGATTGCCTCTACTGGTTTAAGTTATTCGACGTTGTAGTAAGGTGTATGTATCTACGCGAAATGTAGCGTTCACGTGGGTAAGTATAATAATAGCATTCAGTAGAAACAAGCCAACCAATATGCTATTTATTACCTCATATTTGCTCAAAGTTCATTTTTGCTGAAATATGAATGTTTTCACTGATGCAGTTTCCGCAGTGCTGGCGAGACATCGTAATTTTTTTTGTTGAATTAACTGGAAATGGCTTTCAAGAAGCAAAATTTAAAACACTATAATTAGGATCTTAGCATATTCGCGTCCACTGCTGAACATATGCCTCATTCGCCTGCCTCAATCAAGTAACGTCAAACTTCTATGAAATTATGACGCATAAATAACACGTGCACTGCGTGTGCTATCAAAATCGTTGCGGACTTATCTTGGTCCAACTTTAGCACATCGTATACATACTATCCATTGTATACGCACCAATGAATCTTTGCCATTTCTAAAACTTATCTCCTCATATCAGATTACTGCATGGTGTTGAAAGTCAGGTAGCCGGAGCAGCTATAGCAGGAAGCAGGCAGAATATGACGGTACTTAAGAGGAAAGGTCATCCACTATCGCCTTAATTATTTTTGCAGTACATATGGGGCTACTTTACCGCACTAGGGCGAAAATTAGTATATTACGTTACTGTGTAAAACATTTAAAGGGCCATATGTACTGTAAAACGTTGTACGATACATGTGCGAATAGGTAAATGGTAATTCGCAACTCGTGGCGATTTAAATCACTCCCTTCGGTCGTGTTTTAATTTATCGTCACTCGTTTCGAATTTCCTATTTTTCGCACTTGTATCGTAATGTACTATTATTGATATTTATGAAATTGTAATTCGTTCGCTTAGCAAATTATGCTGCAAATTAATGACGGTAAAAAGAGAAGAAAAGGATTGCACGAGGTAATTAAGTAGATAAACATTCCTTTTCTACTCCTCTAACTGTTATCTGTCATTTATACATAATGAATAAGAACATATTCGTACATATAGGGTAAATCGACAATTACTGGCCACTCTTTAATAACTGGCCACCTTATACTACAAATGAATTATATTCACATATACTTACAGTAACTAAAGTATAGTATGCAACGCTGTATAACAAGGTAATAAATGATCGTGGCGTATTCCTTTACAATCCCACACCACTCGACCTTTTTGACCCTTATGAAACGGTTGCATATATAATAGTATTCTATATAATCGTGATGTAATAGAGCTTTTCAATCGAGTACCGTGTTTAGGCAACAAAGCTTGCTGAGTTACCTAATTAAGCTTGATTATATCACTATTGCATACAATATTTTTTATACGAATCTTCTAAAGTAATACTTTTTTTTACTATAAAACCTAAATAATTGATGAAAATAGGTAGGTAAGTATCTCAGTAGACAAAAATGTAGGACAAAGGACATAAACGCGCTAAGCCATCGCCCGCCGTATTTTGTATTCGCGGAAATTGTTCAAAAGAACTTAAGCGCCAGCAGGGTGACTTGTGAGTTCGCTATGATAATGATTCAACGAAGTAAGTAATTTTTTACATTTTTTAAGTTTGTAACGAGGTTTACAGCTCGGAGCAGTAGAAGTTTTAAGTCTACAAACAAGTTTTACAACTGAACTAAAAGGCGCTATAAGCCATCATAATGTTTTATGAAAACCAAAGAGAATTTGAAATAGATGTGTATTGTCAAAGAAAACTTTGTAGCGACGTAAATTTACTGCCATCTTTCGACACATATTTAAACTTCATCCTTATTCTTTCACGATATGTGTTCAATTTGTTAAATATCAAAAAGCGGCGCCATCTTACCGGGCACTGCCTAATGGTTATGACGCCATCGCTCGAAACGATGTGCTATACCTTTGATCTATTAGATGGTGGCACTTTTTTATATTTTACAAATTTAACTCATATCAGTAAAAGAATAATGATCCAAGTCAAGTGGCGTTCTAAATGTTTTAATTATGTGTCGAAAGATGGCAGTACATTAACGGCGCTATAAAGTTTTCTTTTTCAATACACTTCTATTTCAAAATCTCTTTGATGATAACTTATTTATTAAACGTTAACTTCGTCAACGGAGTCGTACAGCGCCATCTACATGAGCTGTAATATTCGAAAAACGGTGTTGTGCTCTTAGACTTTATTTGCACTTCTTCCATTATCAATAACACTGGATTAAAAAAATGTATTTTTTTTTATTTAAAGTACATACGTGAACATAAGAAATTGGCTTGAAATGAAGTGATGAATGAATTAAGTGATATCAAAAGTTTTTTATTTATTACCTAGGTAAAAAAATGAATTAACTTGAATCTTGTTTATAAAATATTACAATCGTATACCCTAAAAAGCAAAATATACCTAGTTTAGATATCAGATAAAATGCGCCTACGTCTCACACATACCTATTCGTAAATTATTAGCACTTAAACTCGCTCAAGGATATTGCTTGTTCTCTTATCGGATTTATCTCATTTTGGAGGACGAGTGTCTGGATGTCATTGGCATTTCAAACAAATGCGAAAGGACGGCTTATCGGCAATTTGTGAAACAAAGGCCCTTCAGCGGGGGTTAATCGGTTTTCCGAATCCCCGCGGCGCATGTTGTTGTAGTACTTACTAGATAACTCGAGTGTCGAAATAATACCACTTGATTTCGAAACTAGACATACTTAACGATTGTTTATATCTAATTAGGCGATCGACAGTCTTATCCCGTTACAAGTAGCACCCACGTCTTTAAAAACCCGTGGAGAGAAGATGCGCGGCGCAGTTTGGCTGATAGCGTTTCGTTAGTCACTTGTTTTCAGTAGGTTTTGTACCCACTGAAAATGAAACGGTTTATCTTTGTAGGCTTACTAATGGTCGTAGCAAACGCTGCACCTATTCAAGAAAAGAGTGGTGAGTGTCATTGCTAAATAATAACTATAATAATCATAATAGAAAAAAAAAAACGACTTCTCACAACAGTTTGAAATGCCACTTAGTTATTTACCACCCTATGGCATTTAATTATTACTTTTAATTAGCCGCAAGCCTTAGAAAAACAGGTCCAGGTCCCGGTCCAGGTCTAGGTCCATGTCCAGGTTTGTGTGCCGGTTCATGTCTAGGCCCTGGTCTGGGTCCGGAATCGTATTCGGGTCCAGGTCCAGGTCCAAGTCGAAATCGAAATGGGTAATACTAATAAACATAACGAAAGGACAAATCGCCAAATGTGAACTACGAGTATATGTCGTTAAAGCTGAGTTCCGTTCTGATCATCATCAGCAGTCCTACTTGATCAAATGTGTCTGTTTTGAATGTAATGCTTGATTTGTTGATAAAAATACATAAATCACTATATGCATGCCATTAAGATTCCTTCAATTCCTCATGGATCTATCAGAACTGTATTTTGACAAAAATAGGATCAATCTGCATTCAATTAAAAAAAATCAAATCGGTTGATAAATGACTGAGTTCTGAGGTAAGAAACTTAAAAAAAAATTCTACCGATTTGAGATTTTTAACTTAGCTATAATATCTAGCCCTAGGTCTAGGTCTACCTTAGCTATCTATAATTAAAATAAAAGGATTTTTAACCTACTCCACTCTTGTATCACGAATTTCTTTTTAGAAGTGTTATGTATTTAGATGGGTACTTGCAGGATTGAATTGTAATGACAGCTGAAGGTAGTTTGGAAATAAATGAGTTTTGCTTCTGACCTCAATGGCGTTGTATCTTTTATTGGCGACTATGGTAAATTAATGTAATTTGTGTGCAAAATGAACAGTAATCTTTCAAATGTGGTGCTTCTCGGACAATTCAACCCAAAAACTGACAAGTGGTGTGATTATAAGGAACAATTATTATGTGCATTGGACGTGGCGGGCGTAGCGCAGGACCCATCTCGGGCGCGCTCGTTGTTTCTGTCCCAGTGTGGCAAGGACACTTATTCGCTCATTGCATCACTTCTGGTCCCGCAGAGGCCTACAAGTGCTTCATTTGAGGACATTATCAGTGTTTTGGATCAGTTTTTTGAGCCGGAAGTAAATGAAATTTTACAAGCGGGAAAGTTTCATAAACGCATACAATTACAACAAGAGAGCGTGCAAGAGTTCATCGGCGCGATAAGTTTACTCGGTGCTAAATGTAACTTTGCCGATCTTAAGCGACAGTTGAGAGATAGACTAGTACTGGGGGTGCGCGACGAGCGCCTGCGCCGCGAATTGTTGAAGACCAAGGACCTCACGTATACGGGGGCCGTTCAGTATTGTCTTAACTACCAGGCGACGTTCCCAGACTTGTACCCTGAAGCGCGTGCTAGTACATCTAAGCAAACTCCACATAACGAAAGTGACCAGATGGAAATTGATAAAATACAGTCAATAGTGAATTGCAAACATTGTGCCCGGGTTCACAAACCGAATGAGCGGTGCCCTTTCAGTAAGGCTTAGTGTTATTATTGTAAGCGACATGGGCATATTGCTTCGGCTTGCAATAAGAAACTAGGTAAGGTCCATCTGACTGATGACAAGTGTTCATGCGACTCCAACTCTGACCAGGAAGACATGATGAATGGAATTTATGTCTGCGCGGAGGATTACTGTGAACCGATTAAAGCAAATGTGGATATTAATGGAACCAAATTATTAATGGAAATAGATTCCGGAGCCTCGAGATCTATAATATCTGAGGAGACATTTAAAAAGTTGTGGTTTAACCCGCCCCCATTAAATACCACAAATGTGAAACTAGTTACGTGGAGCCGTGCCCCTTTAAGAGTTTTAGGGTTGTTACACGTACGAGTAGTTTTAGGCGACAAGGAGGCTCAATGTGAACTGTTGGTGGTCGCGGGCTGCGGACCGAGCTTGCTCGGTAGGAACTGGTTTAAGAAGCTGGGGCTGCAAGTGGATGGCGTGGGCTGGTCAGAAGAGGAAGTAGCTGAATGGAAGAATAAATACCCAGATTTGTTTATGGAGGGTTTGGGAGAGTACACCGGGCCACCAGTGTCACTGCATGTGCGACCCGGGACCGCGCCACGATTCATGAAAGCGAGACCTGTACCATTCCCACTAAAACAGCAAGTGGAGGATGAGCTGCGTCAGATGATTAAGGACGGTGTATTAACACCAATCAAATATTCAAAGTGGGCAACTCCCTTAAGAATTGTTAAGAAAGATAATGGATCTTTGCGTATCTGTGGAGACTATCGTTCTACGGTTAACGCATCAATAGATGCTGACTCATACCCGCTCCCTACATCGACAGAGGCATTCGTGAAGCTTAGCGGGGGAAGCATATTTAGCAAATTGGACTTGAAGCAGGCGTACACCCAGCTCAAGGTGGACGATGATACCGCGACGCTGCTAACACTAAATACACCCATTGGACTAATGAAGGTGAATCGTTTAGCTTACGGGGTGAGCGCTGCGCCGGGCATCTTCCAGAGGCTTATGTCTACCACCCTGGCAGACATGGAAGGAGTCGCGTGTCTTCTAGACGATGTGGCCGTCACAGGGAGAAATATGGAAGAGCATAACCAGAGATTGAACGCAGTACTGAAAAAGCTGCAAGATCTGGGTTTTCGACTAAACGTTAATAAATGCGTCTTTGCTTCACGGAGTATCACCTTTTTGGGCCATATGCTGGACGCCGAGGGGCTTCATCCGACACCGGACAAAGTAGAAGAGATTCAGGGTAAACCAGCGCCCACAAATAAAGAGACATTAAGAGCATTTTTGGGACTATACACGTACTACGAGAAATTCTTGCCTTACAAAGCAACATTGCTTGAACCATTGTACCGGTTGCTGGAAGGGAAATCACCGTGGACTTGGGGTGAGAAGGAACAAGCTGCGTTTAATAAAGCTAAGAATCTTTTGTCGTCGGATTGTACATTAGTCGGATATGACCTAAATAAAGATTTGTTACTGGTTTGCGACTCGTCAGATTATGGTTTGGGAGCCGCGTTGGTCCACATCATGGAAGATGGATCCGAACGTCCAGTGATGATGGCGTCTCGGACATTACAACCACATGAGAGACGCTACGGGCAAATTGACAAAGAAGCCCTCGCGATAATGTTCGGCCTAACTAAGTATCATCAATTCCTGGCCGGACGGAAATTTTGCATCATCACTGACCACAAACCCTTAGTTGGTCTGTTCAACCCGGAGAAACCAATTCCTGACCAAATATCGCCTAGAATGTTACGGTGGTCGCTAAAACTAAACGGATACAGTTATTCTATCAAATATCGGCCAGGCAAGTTGATTGGCAATGCGGACGCTTTAAGCAGGTGGACAGAACCGGAGACGTCTTCTGTGAAACCAAATGTAGACTGTCTAGGCGAGGTACTTTTGCTAGAAGAGCAACCACTGGGATGGAACCTGGATGTAAAAGCAATTGCTGAAGAAACCAAGAAAGATCAGATGCTACAGAAGGTGCTATTTAACGTACTCCATGGGTGGCCGCGCTCCAATACAGATCCTGAAATGCAACCATATTGGATCCGCAGAGATGCTCTTTCACACAATAAAGATTGTTTATTGTGGTGTAACAGAGTCGTCATACCTACTTCGCTCCACCAAAAGGTACTTAAATTGCTACATGCTCCACATGCCGGGATTGTACAGACCAAAGCATACGCTAGAGGGTACCTTTGGTGGGCTGGCATGGACAAGGATATTGAGAAGGTGGTGGCTGAGTGCGAGGACTGCCAGTCTGTGAGAAACAACCCACCTAAAGATCCGCAAATATGGATAATGCCGGACAAACCTTGGAGTCGAGTCCATATCGATTTTGCTGGTCCCTTCCAGGGAAAAACCTTCTTGCTATTAATCGATTCTTACAGCAAGTGGATAGAGGCAGAAATTGTTGCATCTATGAGCTCGGATACTATAATTACAATTTTGAGACGCATCTTTGCCTCACAAGGTTTGCCGGATGTCTTGGTGTCCGACAACGGCAGGACATTTACGTCCGAAGATTTCAATTCATTTTTGAGGAGGAACCATATCAGGCACATATTTACTCCGCCCTACCACCCAGCGACCAATGGCCAAATAGAAAGGGCTGTGCAGACATTTAAAAATAAATTGAAGAAAATGGCTGCCACAAACATGCCTTGGAGTGAAAAACTGGCGAAAGCTTTATACGCTTTGCGTACCGTCCCTAACAGCTCTACCAATAAAACACCAGCGGAAATGCTTAATGGACGCAAATATAAAACAGCCATATCAAGTTTGCACCCGGAGAGCACACCGAGCCGTGCCGAACAACAGCTAGAACAGGCAGCGCAGCGGCCGTGCGTGCGTGCATTCCATCTACATCAACCTGTGTTCGTGCGAATGTACACGCCAGGAACTAAGTGGGCAAAAGGCGAGATTGAGGCAATAGAGGGACCCAGTACTTATGTGGTAAGAACGGAAGATGGAGAGCTGCATCGTCGTCATGCTGATCAAATCATAGCTCGAGCATTGAGGCAGCCGGTGGAAGCTCCTACTGGGGACCAACAACCGCTTGAATTTGGATCTCAGTCGACAACAGAAGAAGATCCTCCTATTGAAATACCACCGCCAGAGTTATGGCCCGACATCATAGGAATTCCTAATGATTATTAATTGTATAATGATTTTGTAATTAATAGTGTTGATTTAGACTTGTTGATTATGGTGGAAAGGTATGTTATGTATTTAGATGGGTACTTGCAGGATTGAATTGTAATGACAGCTGAAGGTAGTTTGGAAATAAATGAGTTTTGCTTCTGACCTCAATGGCGTTGTATCTTTTAAGAAGAAAGATAAAAATTAACAACAAGACGTTCAATTGTTCTTTAATAAATCCTTGCATGCATACTTTACTCTTTGATCCTTGCACTGTCCCTGCGCGTCCTATACTGAGCTCATTTGTAAGTATTCTGAGGACTCACATTATCACATAACAGGGTAGGTACGGTCAGCATCAAAAGTAGCGGATGAAATAACGCTCCAACAGTATCTGCCACCCTCGAATACTTCTTCAAATAGTGATATTATCTCTACAGTTCGCGTTCAAAAGTACATTTTACAGCCCATTTGTTCTACATGCAGATACATATCTTTGTATAAAGCTGCTAAGTACTTTTAACGCGTAGTCGGATCCGAAGTTTTTACGCTTACTGGAGATGATCATTACACCGAACACTATTTAAATTGACAGAGGAATTCGGCGAGCACTTCGAAGGTGACATGGTGCTGCTGCCTTGGCAGCAGCGGGCGGTGTCAACGGCTATTGACGCCCGCAACGGCTTGAGGGGCGCCGCCAAACGGTGGCCAGATCGCACCGTCGTCTACCATATAGAAGAGGATGATTTTGGTGTGTGAACTCTGTATTCTGTAGATATTTAGGATTAAAGATTCTATATTTACAATAACAATATACAGATCATTAATAGAACTAGCTTATGTTTAAAATAGGCCTTGAACCAAGGATACTGGCGGCATTTCCTCGTTGTATCGCAATACTGATACTTTGTGCGAGGAAGCCGCCGCCAGCTCTTTGGTCACCAGGTACGTCAACCAGACGTTTCGCGATTTCTACAAAAACCTTGGGCGCGCTGAGACCTTTAAGGACCTAGAGTTTCAACGCCAAATGGTACAAAATGGTACTCTCTACCGAGGTTCTTATATTTATTACGTTTCAAAATTTCGGCGCTTTCCGCTGCTGCGCCCGCTTTTACATTAGTCCGTTGGAGGTGGGACGGTGGAGGATAGAATTATTTTCAATTCATTTGCAAAGGATGATATCGAGCTGATCTAATGATGGAGACCGATGGTGTGGGCATTGTAACTTTGTGACAAAACAACGCAACTTTGGGTTCTTTAATATCTACTTGTAGATGGCTGTTAAGTAAAGGAAAGTACAGTTCGGGTTAAAGATTTTTTATTTTTAGTTAACGACAAAAGCTTGTAAGTATACAATCTTTGACATTAGTAAACTTATGTTCCTCAGTGTCTGTAGGTACCCTATAGTCAGTCCTGTAGCTTGTGTGTATGTGTGTGGTACACAATTCTATTGGATCAGAATGTAAAAAAATCACTATATCTGGGCAATGGGGCTCCAATACTTAGGATACCTACTACCTTATTATAAGCATTATTATCAGAACTAGAGACGCGTCATTTCTTAGAGATGTAAGTTGGTAAACTTATGGTGTATATTATTTTTATTACTACTCAGATGAAGACCAAGTCAAACTGATCGAAGAAGGTATGACTGATATAGCAAGCAAGTCTTGCATTAAGTTCCGACCCAGAAAAAAAGACGACGAACACGCAGTTGTTATACAGGTATTACCTACAAACATATTGTTGCGCTTTTCAAAATTGCGTAATTGTATAATTTTAATAGGGCACTTTATTCAAATTGTTTTTCATAGGGATCAGCAAATGGATGTTTCTCTAACGTAGGCTTTAGCAGCCAGGATGACGAAGGCGATGTCAGCCAAGTTCTTAACCTTTCCAACGGATGCTTCAGGCATGGAACCGTGGTCCATGAGATGCTTCACACTCTAGGCTTTTATCATATGCAGAGTACCTACGACAGGGATGAATTTGTCAAAATCATTTGGGAAAACATCAGGGCAGGTAATAATTGTAATTCCGTCCGAGTAGATTGAAATGAAATAAAGAATAACTGACGGCGTATGCTAAACATAGTCAGGCTTTAAAATACAGTGATTTCATAAAGTGTCTTGATATTAATGTGTAGTCTTTATTTCTCCAGGTACTGAGCATAATTTTGCAAAATACACGAATGATACGGTAACCGATTTTGGTGTGCCATACGACTTTGAAAGTGTAATGCACTATCCGGAGACTGCATTCTCCAAAAATGGAAACAAGACGATTATACCGCTACAGGTAATGTATTTAAATAAAATGTTGATACTTTATTTGTTCGTTTACGTAAGTCGAGGGATAATCAGGTCCCAATGGATCCTGTTAAAATTGTGGCATATTTACGCGTGGACAGTGTTTTTTATTTAAGAAAATCTTTAATTTTGTACCAAGTCTGTAAATGTTTATTTTCTAAGTGCAATGGACAAACTATTATGATCCATAATTTCAACATACTTTCGTAGTAAATATATTCCACGTTAATAAAATGACTTAAACTTGAATACAAAAACAGGAATGGGTCATAATCTTTCGGGAAAACAGACGTCTTTTCTATGTGGACATCATTACACAAGTTGACGATCGCGATATGTTTTTCTAAGACTTTCTTGGTACAATTTGACGACCGGTCTGGCCTAGTGGGTAGTGAACCTGCCTATGAAGCTGATGGTCCCGGGTTCAAATCCTGGTAAGAGCATATATTTGTGTGATGAACACAGATATTTGTTTCTGAGTCATGGGTGTTTTCTATGTATTTAAGTATTTACAATATATATTACATATATCGTTGTATAGGTACCTACAACATAAGCCTTATTGAGCTAACTGTGGGACTTAGTCAATTTGTGTAATAATGTCCTATAATATTTATTTATATAAAATAATAATAATAATTAAAACCAAAGCGAGAGGTTTTAATATCAGGTACGTAAGTTATGTATTGAAGTCCATTTATTTTCTGATGCTTACAGGAAAGCCGCATATTTAGCTCATACTAAAAAAGTTTCTCCCGAATCTGTTGCCCTGAACCTGCTAGTCATCCTGTATAATTATAGTATTAGTACATAGTAGTAGTAATACAAGTGCGAAAAATAGGAAATTCGAAACGCGTGGTGATATATTAAAACACGACCAAAGGGAGTGTTTTAAATCGACACGAGTTGCGAATCACCTATTCGCACATGTATCGTACAACGTTTTACAGGACATATGGCCCTTTACATGTAGTTACGTGATGTGATAATTATCGCTCTAGTGCAGTAAAGTAGCATCATATGTACTGTAATTGTCCATTATGATACAAGTGTGCTAAGTTGGTCATCACACACGAGGCGATATTGTGCCTGCGAGCTGTAAGCGAGCGCGCAATAAGGAAGCCGATGTGGGTAATGACCAATGCATACGCGTTTCATACGACGTTTTTCATCATACTTGCGAGGAAAAAACTAAACTTATAAAATGTTTTTTTTTTGTTAAAACAGTACAAGTACAATTTTCAAAATGGTGGCTTACAGTATTAACATCGTATAGGTAATTGCACCAAAGCGTGCTGGGCTTGTAGGCACTTATTCGCCAGTTCATTGAAGTAAGCTACCAATACGTTTTCCAAGAAAGACTGGACGTTTTTGCTGATTTTCCATTGAATAAAAGTTTCATATGCCGCCAATTATTTTTCACCCGATTTTGATAGTAAAAGGCTATCGTTAGTAGTAGGGATGTGTGCGTTCTGGCTCAGCTTTGGAGGGTCAAACAGTCCTGGTTTTGGTTGATGACCTTTTTTTTAGCAGCCACACTGAGAACCTCAGGTGTTACTTGGTGTCAACAAGTGGGCGGGGTGTTGGTTCAAGATGTCGCTCTCCTATTGGTCGTTGCGGTCATTAGTGGTTCTAATTAGCTAATGACATTCCATTAATTAGGCCACACCTCCTAGTTGAAGTTATCAAGTGGGCGGGGTCTTGGTTCTGGATGGCGCTCTCCTATTGGTCGTTGCTGTCATTTATGATGCTCATTCCTTATTACATCGTAATTACATAATTCTCGATGGGACTCTGCTATTGGGTAGGTAATTAATGATTCCCTAACTGCATCCATTAATTAGGCGACATTGCTCATTTACGAGTAAACTGTTATGAGCCTTTCATATATTCTTAGACCAACCAACAGACGTTTCTCTGGGGTCACGGTTCTAACCTAACCTAACCTATCAACAGCGCATCACGGTTTAAACCTAACCTAACCTACCAACAGACGTTTCTGTCTGCTCAGGGGTCACGGTTCTAACCTAACCTAACCTATCAACAGCGGGTCACGGTTTAAACCTAACCAACCTGTCTCTAATGCCATCGAAGTTCAAATCAAACCTAACCTAATTTTATTATTTTTAGAATACTTCAAATATCTAGTTTTATAAATATTCTCGTTCATTACAAAGTTGAATGTTGAAATCTCTATTTCACACAATGGAATTTTAATGTGACTTTAATGTATGTATAATCTACTTAGTAATTGAGCTTATCATAATTGTTAGCCAAATTCCAATAACACGTATTTAGAAGCAAAACAAGTTATCAATTATCAAACAAGACTTTGTATTGAAACAAGATTTTTAATGATCTAGAGTTGTATATATAAAGACCTACGACGATTTCTTTTTTATACTACTATCGATTGACCCACGCTGTACTCCTACACCAGAAGGCATCAATATGTCGGTAAGTTTTTCTAATGTTAAGATTTTAAGAACTGTGGTAATCACGAAATTATGTAAATTTACAATTGTGTAACACATGTTTTGTTTTTAAATACAGAACTCCCCATCAAATGTCTTCGACGGCCAAGACTATACATTTAAGCAGTACTATTATCCAGTGTCAGATGCAGAGGACAGCCTAACTTGTGTACCAGACGAGCCGGTGAAGCGAAAATTAAACACACACTCAAATATCGATGCATTCTTTGACCAGCCAAAGATAAAGAGGAAGAAAAACGTGTCTTCCACTGTAGGAAAAGGCTGTAAAGGGGGTGGTATATCATATATATCTACAAACAAAGACGATGGTACGAATTCGACACATCTAATCAAAATAGAAATATTTGATATGAAAAAACTATCCAAAGTTTCTGATACAACTAAACACTGGATGTTTGCGGATGTGCGTGCAAAATATTTCGTGATGGAAAATGAAACAAATAAGCACTTACAGCAAGCTAAAGATCTCATTTACGGAATCACGAAGGAGATTTCCGAATCCGACGAGTGTAAAAAGTACCATTTTAATTCAAAAGTCTAATCACTGTTGTCTAATTGTGAATAAAAATATATAGTTTATACATGTTGATGTTTTATTTCTTTATTATATTGTGTGTAGTTATAAATAAAACCAAATCACATTTTTTTATCATATTATATTTATTCAAATAATATTCTAAACATATGACATATAGTAACATCATTACTTATTCTGTTTACAGCGGAAAAAACATTAATAAAATCATGCATTTTAACATTTTTTGTTTTTAAATAAAGATAAACTAAACAATATTTTCCACAAACCGATGTTAAATAACTTTGCAGTTCTTGGTGATTATAGAACCACTTCTTAGCATTTCTTTTCAAGAACATTTTATGATAACCTTCTGGTTTTCGACCGAATGAATCAAAATATTCACCAACACCATTGACATCAATGTAAATGGCTATCCAATGTGAGCCAGGTTTAAAATCTGGATCTAAGTTGCTTATTATGAAAACAGGTAGTTGAACAAACATTGGCATTCTGTTGGCTGCAAATACATTCGATTCCAAGGCTATATTCATTTTATTCATATAGTGTTGAATCTCATGTGTATCCATCTTGAGCTATGTTACATATATGATAAAATAAGTTATTGTCTGATTTATTTATTCAGTAATTAACTATTATAATCGACATTTACATCTCGGTTTTTATTTATTTCTATAACATTATCAAACTCAGCATAAATTATACAATTAATTGTTGTTGTTAATGCTGTATCAAAACGAACTTCTAGTCTCACACTACCATGTCTGACTAAATTCCAATGTGAGCTTGAGCTGGCTGAAAGATCTGGAGTTAAGTCAAAAGCTAGTAAACAGTAGCCTCCTTCATAGTCCTGTCTACCTATCGAGTTACCTTCATTGAAAAAGTGAATACCCGTTCCAGAAAACAAAGTATGATAAGTTGATGCAAATAAACCTTCTCTGAATGAGGGCTGCAATGTCTTTGATGGTACCTGCTGACCATCAACATATAAACTAAATAGGTTTATTCCATTATTATCAAAATTAAATGGATTTTGTGTGAAACTACCATTAAATGCTGAATTTTTTACAAACCCTATAATACATCTTTTAGGTACTTGTCCTAGAAATATGTTATCTAACGTTTTACCTTGAATTCCAGTTGGAATTGTTAAAACTTTAACTTCTGCTCTAGTGATAGGATATTTAGCAGTAGTCGAGGCTAAAACTTTTTGATGTGCTAGTAAAACAGATGGATTGATACGAGCCTTTCGAATAATAAGGCTTGCGTCTAAAATTGACACTTTAAATTTTTCATCCTCACTGTTACACATGAGATTAAACACTTCCTTACTTCGTACTAACTTTATACGCGTTTCTACACCATTAATTAAAAATTTGTCTTGATTAAATATATCACCATGTAAATGGCCAATCATGTCAATCGCTTCATTCACTTTAACTAACTCTTGTCTTTTAGAAAAACCCTTATTTGTACTGTCTGTAGCATCCATTTTATGAGGAGTGTCTTGATACCACAGTCCACATGTAAGATGAGAGGTTTTAGCTGCAGGTCCATAGTTAAGTAATGTTTCTATATATGCACGATATGCATAAGTGTTATTTGGTGGAGACACAAGTTTTTGATTTAAATACACATCTAACTGATTGAAGAGCGAGTGTAACCAATTATTAATAGGTGCAATTTGAGTTGTAGCTTTAATGGAATTCGATTCAGAGCATACTATTTTAGCTTTTATATAGAGCATAGTATGAGATAAGTCGATATAGTCATCTCCCGTACCAGGTACTTGGAATTCAATTGGTCCATCATCACTCAATGATGAAATCGGTTTGTAATGAATCCATTGACCACTTTCAATGCTTGTTTGTGTTGATGGTAGAGCAAACAAGTCCAACTCGGACTTAGCACATTCACATGAATGATTATGTATGAAGGCCATTTTTTTTTTTTTTAAGATGAAAAAATATCTTCAAATTTAGGTTTAGTTGATTTATGAGATCGTCTTCCTTGTAGTGCTTTACGTGCAATGACCGAATGTCTTGCTTTCCTTATTCTTTTATACCCTGAACCACTCATTAGAGAATCAATCTTATCATCGGCCTTTCTTTTTAAATTAGAACTGGCATCTTTAAAACGTGATTTTAATGAGTCCTCCAAAGGATGAGAGTTCATCATATCAGAGAGTAATCCAACACCGGCATTTAATGCTTCTTTACCTACAGTTCGAAATCCACTTGACAATAGAGGCAAAACGGATCTAAATAATCCCCCCAAAAAACTTCCAATTCCATGTCCACGCTGATGAGAGACACCTTTATATATTATTCCAATGCCAGACCCTGCCTGATGTGAGTAATAATGTTGATATGGACAAATGTTATTTACGTTTTTTTGATTCATTTTATACGCTTAAAGTGTAGTTTCACACAGGATGTACCAAACTGGAATGGTACTCGATTGCCAATGCTTGTTCTTATATCTATTTCTATAGTATCAAACTCTCTGCGCATAACGGATAAGTAGTGAGCTGGTGAAAATGCATGCATTTTGTAAGCTCCATAAGTGTACTTAGTTGGATCAAGTGGTATAATGCGTATTAAAGATGACATAACATCCCCTACTATCTGTGGTTGAATAATATCCGAATAAATGAAAATCTGTGATGGTAATCCTAAATATAAATTGATAGGATATTTACCAATTGGCTTTGATACTATATTTGTTCCTGGTTCAAACCCTAATTGAAGACTTAATTGCGGTGAGACAATTAAAGATAATAAATCTGTATTAGTACGAGTGGCTGTTACAAGTTTCGATATATCATCATATCTTATTTTTATTTGATTTTTCAGCAAGGGATTCTCATTAAAAGCTGTTAAAAAGTTGTTAACATTATCATATGTTGTTGCTGGTATGTGAGATTTATATTCTACAATTATATCACTTCCTGCGTTAGGGCTTTGATTTGCATCATTACTATCTTGCAAGCGCGCTTTCTTTTTTATGTAAAGAATATTTTCATGTTCTTGAACGTTAAACATTGTACATGGATAATGAAACTCTACTAATCCAACAGTCCATTCACCCTCCAACTTGATAGTTTTTGGTAACTTAGTTAAAAAGTTTGCAGTCGTATTTTCTGGATAGTATGAAATTGAACTATTGCTCAACAGTGTTAAATAAAAACTGTCATCAGTCATATTCTTTCAATATCTGATGCGGGGATCCAACTATTAAATTTGTTGGGATAACCTTTCCACTTGACTAACACTTCCTTTCTGCCACCAATGCGACGGGATTGTATTATTTTATCTATTTTA